>NW_009648646.1:298257-397078 GCF_000708025.1 Charadrius vociferus
TGCAGGGAGTGGAGAGTTATGTGGGATTTAAAAGCAATGGTGGCCTGTAAGAGGAGGGGGGGTTGTGTGTCCGCCTTCTTCATGACCTAGCTGTGAAGTCATGGGGGAGGAGGTAAATATATAAGGAAATGGGGGAGCTGGGTTCAGCTTGTGGAAACTTGCAAGGCAATCAACAGAGAGAAACAGGCTAGAGGCTGAACAGGCAGCAAGAAAAAGATGTGTCTTGTGTGACTGGTGACTAAGCTTGACGACAAGCATAACATTTAGGGTGAGCCTGTGGTGGACCTGGAGTCACGGAGAGCTCTCATCTGTGAAGGACAAGTGGGAGGCTGTGGTGGCTTTGTCTGCAGAAGACATGCAAGCTCAGGTTGTGGGAGACTACATGGGGCTGGGTACATAGATGGAGTGGTTGTGGTGTTGGGGATTCAGCCTGGAAAAGCCTGGCTAGAGAGAGATGTGCTTGTGTGGCTCAGAGAACCAGAAGGAGTTGGCGTTGATATTTGCTGTCATGTAGCTGAGTTAGAGGCTCAGCTACCTGAAGACATTAGGGTGGAACTGGCAGTCTGGCCTGGTGGAAATTGAGGAACTGACAATTTAGCTGTAGGTATGAGGGACTTGAGGTATTGCTGTTGCTCGCACTGAGAGTGGGATTCCAGCATCAGCTACAAGCGATTGAAGAGTATGAGTGTGTGCTCTTGTATTTAGGTTTGATTGCACACCCACTGGAAAACAATGTACAAATGAAATGGGCCAACCATGCAATGGACTGTTTAGGGAGCACGTTATTATGATTTCTTGTTTGTGTTAAAAAAAAAAAAAAATGCCTGCAACTTTCTCTGTGACTTGATAGGGTGAAGGTTGGTGGTCACATATCAGATTTGTTGTCACACTGTCACTACTCTGTTCAGTTGTGGGAGTGCTGATGGAGTTACAATGACAGTATATTTTTATCAATTGACAACTTGTTTTCCATGAATAAACATGGTTTCTTGAGCCCAGCAGTAGCCTCATGCATCGTGATATTCCAAGGAATGAGGCTTTTCCTGACAACCATTTCTATTTTACATGTTTTTGCAAGTAGGCAGTATTGCCTCTTATCTTGGAAAAATTTAAATACCTGGAAATGCATATGGCATAAAAGCAAATAATAGCGGATGCTTTCAATAAAGGGAGGTGGGGATAGGAAATTTGGGAGATTTGGTAATGTTGGTTTAATAGCTTTGGAAAACCGAATTTCTCTCTATAATTGCTGAATAGATATAGCATAGCAAGGCAGATGCACTGTTGCTTGCCGTAGGGGAGCTGTACAGCATTGCAAGATGTTCAGTTTCTCCAGTGCCTTTGATGACTGTCTCTGGTGTTGCCTTGAACATTGGCTGTGGCAGTACAAGGTTTATAACGTGTGTGGTCACCTTATTGGGAGTCTTGAGAGGCACGTGGCAGTGGATTAATCTTAAATGGTTGATGCTGGTACTGTCCCCAGTCTTTACTCTGAGACAAGGATGTTGGACCTGTTTATGAATCAGCTCCTGAGTCACTGCAGTTTTCAGTCCAGCTGATTAAGGTAACCTGATCTGGCTTTGGTTTATTCTAATACACTAGGCGGCAAACCTTCACAAGAGAGTGGTCCTGCTAGCTGGGGGAAGTAACAGCAACAGCTTTGACTAATTTTTTCATCCTAGTACTAGGTATCTATCCACAACAGTGCCAATACTGGAGGCAAACTTCAAAAGCCAAATGTTGTTTAGGCAAACCTGGTTTTATTTCCTATAGCCATGTCTTGACACACAAATTAACTATATGTCAGTTGAGAAAGCAATCACCTGTGCTGAAGTTCATTGTTTCCTGTAGTGGTATGAGTTGAACGTACTCTCCTCTGAGTCCTGCAGATTGCTGTTGCAGTTGTGCTGAGACAGCTGTTTGGGCTGGGCTGTGATCCGGGCTTGGACTTTTGATCTACCTTGGTGCTTTTTTGGAAAGAGGGGACGCGGTGCTTTAGTTTCAAGAGTTTATTCAGCTTCCTCACCTGGTTCATGGGACATCCCCACAATGTGTTGTGACAGCTAGAGATAGCAGGCTGCAGCTTACAGGTGAGAACAAAAGTGCTCTCAGTGTTTGTAGAGAGAGGTGGCTAAGGGAAGTTAGAGTACTAAGTGAACATATTCTTGAATTGGTGTGAGACTGATGAGTGATAATTGCTTACAAGTGGTAAAGTGGATCAACAAGATCACAAGTGAGCCTGTGATCCAGCCTTTCCAGTGTGCCAAGTACCAGTTGGGTGCTGGATAGTGGGTATTGGTTGGATTTGAAGTTGCTGTCCACAGGGGGAAGCTTGTAGGCTGTTGCTAATTTTCTCCACCATATGGTAATTGATTACATTAAGTTTTTGAGATGGTACTACCAAAATAAAATTTTAGTTAAGGCAAGAATTTGTATAGGTTAATTGAAATTTTTTGATAATTTGACTTTATTATATGAAGACAGCTGCGAAACCCTAAACGCATTTATCTGTAAACAGCACAGAAATCACGTAATTGAGTTAATTGGCCAACCTTAGAAGGCTGAGGAAAGTAAAGGGGTATAAATAAAAGATAGTGGAGCCGAATTTTGTGCCCTGTGCTTTTGTTTTTCACTTTAGTATAATGTCAGTTAGTTATGTGGGAATAAAAATCTTTAAGTTCAGCTAAATGAAACTGTACCTTTAAGGAAGACACTATAGTTTACACCCTTCCCTGAATTGTATTGAGTCCTATTTTTAGTGACTTCTAGGAGGCAAGAATTAAAGTTCAGTGACTGCCAACACAGCATGCATAATATGGTGCCCAGTCCTTTATGATTTTTAAGTGTTTTCTGTAGTCAAGTAATTTAATAGTTAAAGCTCCGGGTTATTTGAAAGTTCTTGAAACTTCTTAAAGAAAGTCCTCAGGCTTTCCTCTGTTACTCATCATGTGATGATCAGATGAGAATGACCAACTTCCTTTGAAACCTTTTGCATTTATCCTCATTTATATTTCTTAGAATGTATTGTACAAAATGTATTTCATCGCAGTATGACTATACACTATTTCAGAATTTATCTTCCCTACATATCAAGAGGAGGTTCCTTATATAGTGATAACCTGCTCTAATTTAAATAAATATTGTTACTTCATTATCTTAGTAATTGCAGTTATAACTGGGGCAGGTCCCTGGGATCTTTTGTGAAGGTAACCTCTAAGATAGTCTTTACAGGCTGAAAGTTAATGCACAGTGAGGGGGTAGTTCTTTTTGTTATAGCAATCTGTGTGGTGTTTGTTTTTTCTAGTCAAGTTTTACTTACTTTTGGTGCTCCCAAAGTGTTGCCAGTTTGTTTTCTTATCAAGTCTTTTAAAATTAAGAGCCAACATAGTTATTTTTATAGTTCTATTGAAAGGGCCAAGCTTGCTCTCTTTTTGTTTATTGCCTTTAATAAAGCCACATGCAGTTTCTGATGAAGAACAGCCAATGGTATCTGTTTCAGGTATGACCGTCTAACAGCTGTAAACAAAGGTTTTTCCTGTGAATGATAAACTTTGCAATGTCTTTTCAGGTACGTGGTTTGTGTACTTAAGTTTGTAAGCTACAGAGTCATCACAAATTGTAATGGGACATACAGGGTTGTAACAGGATGCTCTGCTGCTTAGATAAGCACATGGTGTAAGATGAACAGTTTCAGGGGAGTTGTTTCTGTTTCAGGTGGAGCATAGTTTTATCCAATATATAAGGTAAGATGAATTTCTAATGTGGTCTCAAAAGAATGTTGAAGCATTAGAGATGTTCAGGTCTTTTGTAAACTTTGAAGAGAACAATTAAAATGAAGATTAATTGTGTAAAGAAAAATCAATTTTTTTATCAGTTCTCTTGACCTTGATTTACTAAGTGCATGCTTGTGTACTACATCCCTGCAGAAAAGTTGGGTGTTCTTAGGCCCCCTCCAGAATTTTATAGTTGTTTTCAAACACAGCTTTTACAGTGACACCAGGTCCTGAAAACGTATCTAGGGATGATTAACTAGTAAAATTGTTTTATGTCCAGCAGTTATAAATTTAAGGAATCCTACTCTAGGTTTTTGTTTACCCTACAAAACTACTGGCCAAACAGCTCTATTAAAAATCTCTGGATGCTGTTTTGTAGTTAGCATAGTTGAAGCTAGGCAATGTCAGGGCCTGGAAAGAAAGTGAAGATCCTAAGTGATAGAAATGAATTCACTCTGGGAAATATTCTCTATTTCTGGAAGAGAATTTCAGAAACATTGTTTTCCCTTATGTATGAGCGTCGAAATGTTAAAACTTATAATTTAGTCCTTTCACTTGAATTGCTGGTACTCTTCTGAAATTCATTACCCAAATAAATGTAATACCTGCTAGTATAAAATCAATATTTTTTGTTCAAAACTTTTTGCAGTTCTGAACAGTCAAATCTGAAACCTTGGGGCAGTACCAAGAAGCTATTTGCTTTCATCTGGCCCTCGGATTTTTTAGTGTTAGTGTAAGTGTTGTCACTTTATAATTGCAGCACTAGGATTTTCAGTGCTTTCATGTTGGTAGGGGTGAACTAATTCTAATTATGGCAGAAAGGTTTTTACAGATCATCTGTGGAGCGTGCACTGCGGTGTTACATTACTCATATACCTGGTCCTAGAAGGAACAAACAGCCTGAGCAATCAGTAGGTTGGCTGCATAACAGAAAAAAGTTACAGTATATCACGAGTGGTAGTTTTAGCAGCATTACTGCTTGGTTCCTTGTTATCTTTAAGTGTCAAAGCAGAAGCTCAATTTTATGCTTTTGCATCTTAAACACAAGTTTTTGCATTAAATCTCAGTCAGAAGACAACACGTGCATTTCAGAATTTACTTTAATGTTCGTTGTGGTGGATGCACTTCAGTGCCATGCACCTCTTTTTCTGCTGCTATGTTCATCTTAATAAAATTTTGTATGGAGTGAGAGGCTGGGGGAACTGCAAACATATACCTGAAATGCTCATTCTTTTCAAAAAGAGCTGCGAAGGCAAGTATGCCTTTGTGGGAGTCCTGTTGTAGGAGACAAGAGAAGGGTCCTTTTTGACTTTATAATCTGTGTATTCTGCTTGTCTTTCATCTACAGGAGTGTCTACAAAAGGAAATTTAAGAACAAGGTATTTGCCAAAATATCAGAAAAGTAAAACTGAGCTAAAAGTGCCTGTAGCTGTTGGTTCTGTTTCCATGGATCCTGTCAGAAGCACAGGAGATCTGACAGGGCAACAGGTCAGTACAGGCAAATTTTTCTTGCTCTTAAGAGTGCACATAGGAGAAAAATGGCAGAAAATCTTTAGATTGAAAACATTTAAACAGTTTTAGAGTACTATTATTTTTGCATTCTCTTACACCTTTTGCCCGCTTACATGGCGGCTTGCTGGCAAAAGTTACTTTTCCACTGAGATGGCTTGTCCACCTAATGAGAGCAAAGGACGCATGTGCTAATTTATGTAAGTAACCAGGGCTATGTAAAACAGATTGTATATATTTCTGTGTGTGTATGTGTACAGAGAGAAAGTGAGTGTAGCTTTGAGCAGCCCCTAATCTATACGTTACTAGCCAGTCATGCAAGAAGTTGTATTTCAGTCTATTCAGTTTCATTGCTTTTGTCACATCACTTAAAAAGAATTTTATAAGTCTTTTTTTTTAGAGACCTTTTTGCTGTGGCTGCTCATGTTAGTAGGGTAAAATCACTTTCTGTTTTTGATAGTAAAAGTTAAAAATGCATCTGAGTAGTAGGAGTAGCTTTGTCAGTTGACATTATTGTTGCCTCTTTGAATTGTCTGGTTTACTTCTGTGACAATAGGTGAGGCTTTTCTTACAGTTAAAGCATTAGAAATTTCAAAGCAGTAGGGTTTCCTTTGGATGGTTATTCTGTATTGTGATAGCTATTGTGATATTCAGAAATCTGTTGAGAGATGCCATTTTTCTAACATGAATTGTATTGTACAGTGACTATGTCATTTGAGTACTGTGAAGTCTCTTGCCTAGTAGTCATCTTAGGCAAGTCTGTAAGTCACTTGGGCTTGGTATCCTCTCACTTACTGGCAGGCTCTAAAACTTTTGACTACTTCTGAATCGCTGTTGTATTATCATGCAGTTAAATCTTGTTCTTCATCTGGGCTAAGATGCCCTTCTCTGTCTTCTGTGTGCTAGGTAAATGCTGTGTGCCTCACATGTACATTCAAAACTCTGATGTGAAGCCAGATCGCTCAGTTCTCATTGCTTTGACAGTGTCATCGTCCTTCGAATCCTTCAGCATGACACTCTGATAACTAGTATTCATTTTTAGGGCTCCTCCTGGACTTGTCCCTTTCCGTTTCTCGATTTATCAGTACATGCTTTTAGGAGGCTGGTATGTACTTCCGCTTTGCAAATGGTGCTGTTAAGTGACATGCAGAGAAATTTCACAGGTAACCCCCATTATGCAGAATCTTTATGTAGAAGCATCTCTCCATAAGTATCTACAAGCCCGCTGCCTCATAGATGCCTTCATATGTCACATTAAAATCTGTTTTGTTGTATGGTGTGTTGTTTGTGTTCCTTATTTAGAGAATTTTTACTCCTTTTTTTTCTGTGAGAGCTGTTGGGGTAGAAATGGTCTTTGTTCTTTTATGTGTTGCCTAATATGTGAAATCTTGATTGGAGACTCAAATGTGCTTTTATAATATCGACAATAAAATGTGTTCAAAGCTCTTTCTCTTTTCTGGCTTTTTTAACCTTCTGTTTTTCTCTCACCTTGCCAAATCCTCATGGAAGTTTGTACTCTGACTTTGAAGATAAGCTCTGAATTACTTGAAATGAACAGAATAAATACATTTTACTTGTTATAAAAGAAAAAGGTTTCCCAAAGTTTCTTGCAAGGAGTTTTCATCATCAACACAACTCATTTTCTTCAAGCTATTGTGTGCGTGTCTAGGGAGAGCTGATCGCTCTACTTTAACATACTTCACACTGTTGTACTGATAGGTAGCTCACCATTACTACTAACCAGAATATTCTTTTGAAGAGAATGGATTGAGTTTTGCTGTAATATGAATCTCGGCAGACCTGATTTACCTTTTCTTCATTCATATAGACTTGAGTACCACAAAGGAGGATGAGAGTTTTGGAGAAGACTTCAAAAAGATCTTTTTAGCCCTGGAGCTTTTGTGGTACTTTTAATAAATCTATGGTTTGCTATGCTGGTCTTGACCAAAATTTCTCATCTTTCTACTTTCCATTTGACAGAAGTTGTCAGCTTCAATCACGCCAAGTTGTCATCTTCCAAGGTGTGGTTTAAAAAGTGGGAGAATATTCCATTTATGTAGTACATTTCATCCTGAAAATACTGAGTTACAAATCTGTGTTTTACACTGAGATGGGTAGAAAGGACAGAAATCTGGAAAAATAAGATGATACAGTCTTGGCCTCTCTCATTTGTCACCTTGTTTTGACGGTGGAACTGTTGTTGTGCATAATTCCACAGCTTCATTTTGACATGTGTTGTGGTGCAAGTCTGCCTTTGAGAACTTTTTTTTGTGTGTCCGGGTTTGAGGTAGAACAGGGCCAATTTTGTTCGGTAACTTTGCTTCTTAGCTGGGCCCCGTCTAAACACTGAAATGGGCAGAATATTGTGCAGACACTGCTCCCTCTCAGAGTGATAAGACCTCTGTTTGTAGTTGATGCCAAGGGATGATACGCAGAGAGGCTCTTGCTTATACCTACTGCTGTACCACCCAAGGGCAGCTGACTGTTATTGGCCCCGTTGGGGGTCGGAAGCGGAAAAGTGTAGTGGGGCTGAACCTGCAGGGAGGAGCGGACAGGTGACCCAAAACTGACGAACAGGATATGCCATCCCATCTGCCTCATGCTCAAGTGTATAAGCTGAGGGATCAAAGGGTCAGCGCTCGTATTTCAATGGCTGATGTCTGAGGAGGACTCTGTTCCTCTGCCTTTGATTCCAACCCTGAATGCAGATCCGGAATCCAGTTCCCGTCTGTCAACGTGAGTCCAGTCTGGGACTTCCGCAGTGCCAGCTGGTGACGTGATCGTCACCCTGGGAGCTTGATACGGTTTTGTATATATTTCATTATTTTCCTTTTATTTTATTATTAATATTTCATTAAAGTAGTTTAGTTGCTTCTAAACTCAAAAGTCTCCTTTTCCCTCCTCTGCCTCCCTCTTTGAAGAGAGGTTGGGGGGAGCATCTGTTGCTCACCCAAAGGCCAATTCGGCCTAAACCATGACAGTGTGCCATCTATCCGTACCTGTGGGTGATACAAAAAAGCACAGACTAACTTTTCAGATTTTCTTCTTCATTCCACAAATGTTTGCCTGACAGTATGTACATAGGTTTGGCTAAAAGCTTGAGGTACCTTCTGTTAACATCTCCTTCACTGATGTGATCAAGCTTCTGCCTCTTTTTTGAGTGAAAAATATCCTGTAACTTTTTATTTTTCTTAAAGAACTTCTATCATCTAGCTGGTAAAAAAAAAAAAAGTCATTTTTAGGCATTTTTAGCATGTGAAATGGAAATCCTTGAACCATATGTTTAGCTGAAGTTAAATTCAGTTAAGTTAAAGACGTTCTCTCTTCATTTGTATGACTGTAAATAGCATGTTTGGTAAGGAAACTGTGAAATCAAACGTCCCCTTGAAAAGCCCCAAAGTCTAATTTGCCTTGTGAAACTCCATTTATTTATTTATTTCAAAAAATACATTGAAATTAAAATAGGAGTGTACTGAAGGGTCAGGTAGGCGTAACATGAGTCTATATAAAATCATCACCTCTCTCAAAAGCAACATAGTCCTTTGATTGTTTCAAACCACTGATCAAGAAGCAATTAGCTAAAAATGGAAGGGGGCACTTCCTCTCTGATGTGTGTAGATCAGCTGCCATTACTGCTAATGAGGGGAGAGAAGCCCAGTGTTTGCTTTGTACGATCAGAGGATGTTGTCTGCTGTATTGTGTTAACTTGGCCAAACTGCAAGGCAATTGGTAGCATTCTTGTGTCTCATGTTGAGCACTGTATGCGCTCGGAGAGGTCTGTAATATTTGTATGTTTGTAAAAGTCTAGACTGAAAATAATTAAGTCATTAAGGGGAAATATCTAAACTTGCCAAAATCTTGGACAGAATAGCATAGCTCTTATTTCTGCTTTCATCTTGGGATTCTTATTTTGTGCTTAGCATTAGCGCTGGAGAACTGAGTCACCGATGACAGAAATTTTTGGCAAATAAAAACAATTTAAAACTTAAAACTGTTTCCTGCTTGGAAACACCCGAAATGGGTAATGCCGGTAACCTCAGTAATAAAAGAACTGTTGAAAACACCAACAGCAATGTGCCCTCTGGTGGACATTCATAACAAATACTGCAGTTCTCAGTAGGATAAAGGAATGCATTAAAAGTGAAAGTAGTGGAGTATGTTAAAGGTTTGTTTTGAGAAGGAATAGTAAGCATGAAGGTAGCAAATAAATGATTAAAAACAAACAATAGTGACTTGTGAAAGGGTGTGCACTTTTCTGTGTATTAAAAAAGCCTTTTGAAATAAGGACTTACCAGCTACTAACAATAAATTGCGTACCTTTTTTTTTGTTGTGTATGCTTTGGTCATAAACACTAAGGCAGAATGTTTTTTTCTTACTCTTTATTTTAGGATCTTAATATAATAAAGTTTGAACTTGGATTTGGATATCATTGCACTAGATCTCCAAGTCATGAGAACCTACTACCCTTTATCTACTGTGAATCAATGTATACTGTATGTTTTAAAACTTTACCCAACATGTTTAGTATTGAAGCTAGCAGCTTATATTTGAATTACAAGTCTTGTAAAAGAATTCTCCACAATTTGGTAATTTATTTCACTGAACTGTACTTACATTTAAAAAAAAAAAAAAAAAGATTTTTCTTCCTAGCTGGAATTTGTCTACTTCCAACTTCTAATTATTAGTTCTTGAAATGCTTTTAATGTCTTATGAAATATTTGTCCTCCTCTAGAGAGCACTTTCTAAAATGTTACTTTCAATTTTCAGGTCACTAATGAAGGAGGAATGAAGAGTGCTTCTTTAAAGGATTTGTGTCCTGAGGACAAGAGACGCATTGCAAACTTAATTAAAGAACTTGCCAGGTAAGAATAAGCATCACCTGAAAATGCATTATGTTTAAGGAGAGTCATTCCTCTAATTAACATCAAGCAATGTAGAATTGCATTATGAAACTGACTATTTGCATAAGGTATTTTTTCTTGCTAGAAGAGGTATGAACAATGAGGCAGCCTGATAGCTTTTCCCTTGCTTCCTGACCCCAAATGCCCTAAACGTATTGAAAACATGAACCAAAGTTTTGTGACCTGTAGTAGTTCATCCATATAAACCTAGTCACAGGGCTAGGGTTTTGTTTGCTGCTTCTATCATGTGCTTTAACTAAACACATGATGTCTTTTGGAAATGACAAACTTTGTTGATGTGAAACTTGTAGTGCTTATTTGTCAGGGGTAGGCTTTTATGTGGAATGCTGTGTTAACTGCGGATTGGTGATCTTCTGGCTGAAACATGTTCATCAGTATTGGTCCGTGTTTCTGCATGTAGAGCAATAAAGAGTCCAGTGTAATTTTAACCTATCTAGCCAAACTTTCTTTTGCTTTGATTCATTTATTCAGGTTCTCTCTATTCTTTGAAAGGAGATGCACAAATAGTGCAAGTTTTTCAGCTTTAACAAAAGGTTTTTTCTAAGTTTCATTCTAGTGCTAGTTGCATTCATGAAGGTAAATGATGTGAAAAATAAGTTGCATTTGAGGGAGGATATTTTTCTACCCCCGTGTCCCTAACACTTCAGAATCTCTGAAATCTGCTTCTTACATAGTCGCTGTAAAATTGAGAAGGAGCTCATGGGACTGACGAGCGTTTGCACATCAGAGGGGAAAGTCTTGTGAGATGATATTGGGTCCTTTGGGCTAAAAGCCAGCATCCATACTAAGAATTTATAAAGCCAAAGTTTTTCTAGAACAAAATGCATGTTCTCAGGTATTAATGAAATGCTTTTTGCCATAGATTTCATATGTCTGTGCAATAATTGGCAAGCATTACTGTCCTTTTTTCTTTTTATGTAGGAAAATTTGGGCAGAGAAATTAAGTTAACTTACTCAAGGTCATGCAGTAAGTCTCTGGTGCAGCTAGGAATATTTTCTCTCTGATTATTCTCATCCAGTGGACCATTTTGCCTGCTAATAATTTGTACCAATATAGGATTTCTTGCTATACAGTATTTTAGTAATTTCTCAGTTTCTTCATGCTTGCAACTCTATTTTATCCTACCTCACGTGTTAGAAAATGCCTAGTTAAGGCTGTCATAAAGAGTAGATTGCTGGGAAGCCTGGTTACAAATTGTCAGATGTTGGAGCTATTCGGACACTGTTGCCACTATTGATATATAGAGGTATATTCTAATATTAAAAAAAGCCTTTTATTACATTGTTCCTCATAATACAGTGCTCCCTAGTGAATAGTAGTACACTAACTCATTTGAGCATGGGATTCTTCTTAAATCTCAGATGCTGTGATTTTTCCCTGAGGACAGTTTGATATTTCTGCCTGACATTTCTTCGAAGAAAAATAGAAGGTGCAGCAACATTAATTTTGGAAAGTAAAATTAGTGGAACACTATTATTTTATACTTAGTTCTCTTTTATTTTTAAACCTAATCATATTTTTATTGGATATAATTAAAAGTCCTTTGCAGCGTAATAGGGAAGTTGAACTTTAATTCTGCTCACCTCGTCACTTTTTTAAAACTCCCCATAATTTTCAGCCCTAGTTGTGCAATGATGATGAGGGTTTATACATGCAGTAGAACATTCTTTGCTGTTACAGAGAAGAAAAAGAACCAGCAGAATGCTGAAAGTTTTCCAGGAAGACTGTCCTGCAGTAAATACTTGGAATAATAAAGTTCTCACTTGACCAGAGTTATACTTCACTGTTCCTTATTTTGCTACTATTTATGAATGAAAATGATAGTAGTTGAGACTAATGCCTGCACGTTTATTGCAGGATGGTGGACAGAAATAGATTGGTCAATAACCGTCTGCATGAAGGCAGTTGTAGAGTGGTAAAATTATGTCTGCTTGGAAACCAGTAGCAAAATATGATTAACTCCTGGGTCTTGAATTTCAACCAAGTCTTGCTTGAGCAGTTCAGGATATTGGTCTTTCCCCTGAGTTCTGTGACTGCTGAAGGAGAGTGAATGTACTTTTCTTTCTCTTCCTATTTTTTCTTCTCTTTCTCCAACTCTCATTCCCAATGCACTTTTGAACATTGGGAAGGTGTGTGCCTGTGCATTAGCTAATGTGCTGCAGTAGCAGAATTGGTCTTAGTGTGAGTGAATTCCAACGCTGGCTATATTATTATTCTTTCCTTTGAAAAAATATCAGTTACTGGGCTGTAATGCTCTGCTGCTGGGGATTCCAGTGGCTGACATCACGTTAGCTATTGGGGACTTTATGAAATTGAGTTTTGAGTCAGGGTTGAAAGAAAGGACTCAGCTGTATCCTTTCTAATCCTCCTTTCTAGGCTAAATAATCTTAGTTTTCGCTCTGTGCTGCCACCTGCAAAGCTAACCATTATTTAGCCTTTCTTTGAACATATCCAGTTTATCTTCCCTCTTTAGATGAAAAGAGAGACCCAAACTGGATCCAAAGCTTAAAAGACTCAAATGTTGTAAATTGGAAGGGTTTTTTTGTTGTGTCAGCAGATTATTTTCAAATTGTTTTTGTAGAGGAATTTCTGAGTAGAATGAATCATGCCCATGGATGCCGAAGTGCTTTGTGAGTAAATGGAAATTCTTGAGCATGGTCAGCCATTATTTTCAAAAACAGCCAGCATGGCACCTTTATGTTTTTGGCAGGGTGCTGCTGGCGTGGTGGTGAGAGTGCCAGGCACAGTAAGAGCAAATTTTAGCTCTCCCTACAAGCAGAGCCCTTGTAAGAGGCACAAAACACTTTCTCTGAGCTTTTATTACTGCAGGCTACTCCTGAAGCAGTCATCAGCTTATGTAATGAAATGAGCAGTGACATGGTGAAGACACTGAAAGATTCCTACCCTCGTGCGCTGCGCCAATGTCAGGACACATTAGCCTCTTCCAAGGGGGAGCAGCACAGGGTCCTCTGGGACCTAGCCAGTTGACTGCTGAGCATTAAGGACTTGCTAGGCACCATACCAGGAATGCTTACAAAGTATTCTAGAGGGAAATGTTTTAAGTGATATGCAGATTTTGAGAGCTCTATCTGTCTTGGCATTTGGTGGTATGGAGAGGGTCATAACTTCCTTTGCAGAGAGAGAGAGAGAGTGTGTGTGTGTGCTTGCAAGCATTCACCTCGCTCCAAACTGATAAATAGCCATAGTACTGTGTACATTATAAATACTTCTTCCCTGCCTGCACGGTTCATGTATACCTGTACAGCTCACATATGCAATTTGCTTTTGAATGAACAGAGGCATTGCCTACATGATGTAGAATGGTTCATGAAAACTTAGTATTTTTTTTAGTGGTGAGAATTGGTATCTAACTACTTGCATTTTTTGTTTCTTCAGATAAGATAAGCATGAAGAAAGCTGACTCCCCATAGTCTTTGCAAACAAATCTGTGAAAGCTATTTAGGTAGAAGGATATCATAATGCCCTTATCCACCCAAGGGAGGGAGCGATTGCCCTTTTCAAATGGGATGGAAGATGGTTTTTGCTATGAGATTAGTCTCTTTCTGGCAAAGACTGCTGACATGCCCAGGATGACTTGTACTCAGCCGCTAGTAAAACAGCCTTCAGACAGCCCTTTGTCCCTCATTGAGAAAATGCTTCCTCCTTCCCAAGACCTTAGGTTCCTAAACCATTTGTGGAGTGCTGCCAGTCTGGGATGCTAGTCTTTTCTACTGGCATTGCTCTATGTGGACTTCTTATCCTGATATGAAGATTAAATTGACTGACTGAAATTGAAGTTTTCCAACAAAAGGTGAAAATGGAATCAAAACAGAAGGTTAATTTGGTTACAGAACTAGAAACCATTACAAATGAGGGCAGTAAAACTGTTGTAGCATATTTCTTCTGTTTAAGTATTTTTCTTCCAGCACTTAGGATCTTTGAAGGACAACGTGCCTGTGGAAGACCATATTACAAGTCTGCAGTGTTTGGCCTCTTGGGTTGTCTTCTCTCCTGGATTACGCTACCTCATATTCAACCAAATTGTTACCTGGCTTTAATTTCAGTGTCAAGATCTTTTCTTCTTTTTTTGTGTGTGCTACTTTAGGAGCCATATTGTGCTGCAGTTCTCTTAATTGGTCAGGCAGTGAGACTGTAAATGAGATATCCCTAAGCTTGTCTTGAAATTACTTCTTTTTGATAGGTAAAGCATGCCTAGGATTATTGTATCACCAATCACACTTACCTTTTGTGATTAAAAAGTCATTTGTAGCTATAAATTCATGCTGTGAGATCTAGTTTTGTATTTTGCAAGTTGCGTATCATAAAATTTATCCATTGTGCAGCGATTTCAATTATGTTTTAGTATCATTGGTATTTTTTGTTATTTTGTTTAATTTATACAAACTGCCCATGATACTTGAGTAAAATGTATTATATTTGGGAACAGTGCCCTTAGACGAAAAATGCTACCATTCTCTCTTCCTGCAGTGCTGGTATTAAAAGTCACTTTGTTGCTCAGTTCTGCCAGAGGCATGTTGTGATTAACTCTGGTGTGAAAACTTCTTGTTTCATCTTTTTGGAGTGCATCTTTCACTTGGAATACCTGATTTAATTCCATGCTTTCTGTGTGTGCTGAGCTCTGCATGATGCCCTTATCTTGGTCCTTGCTCCATTTTTTCCTCCTGCTATGGTCTTGCCTGTTCCAGATACTGTTCTTTGCTTGGAATTTCAAACTTGTGGGTTTTGAAAACGATCCCGAAAAGATAAAAGTTCCCAACAAGTATAGTACTGATCAGTGAAGTTTCCAGTGTCTGTGCTGCTGCTTTTTGTTTATTTTTGTCTTCTGTCTTAACTTGCTCAGCCACAGCTCTTAACGCATTCAGATTTCTTGTGGTAAAAGCTCAATTTTTTCTAACATTTTTTAAAAATAGAAAACAGTAATTCTAATTTTCTTTTTCAGCCTTGCTTTTCTTTTGTAAAGACTCTAAGTGCCTTCAATCTGGAAGAGTTCTTTTGAGTTTTGTCCCTGGTGTAGTGTTGATGTGAGTATTATCATCGCACGCCAGTTTTTTATCAGACAAATAAAACTTGAAGTGCTGTTGACCTGTGCAGTGCTTCAAAAATTCCACCTGGAGAGCATCAATCCTGCTTACTCAGTGGAATGAGTCAGTGTCATCAGCAAACTTGTTGATCAATTCCTTTTTCAGATCAGACAGTCAGAACTGCTAGTATCAGCAGTGGACTTGGGAGCACACCACGATAATTAGAACTGGTGAATTAGGAATTAATTTTAGCCGTAAGGCTGATGTCCTAGGAGTGTATTTTGTCAATATATCTACATTATGAATTTTTCTTTTCCTACAGAGGCCCCTGTAAAGTAAAATTAAAATATTTGTTTAGATGCATCTAAAATTACATAAGCTTTGAACTGTTGAATTTAAAACAAAACTTGAACAAAGATGGTGCCTATCCTATGACACAAGACAGGTGAATATAAATTGCATGTAAGAAAATGTTGCAGACACTGAACAGCAGGAGTAGTTCTACTGATTTGTCATCTTTGGTCTCAGCTGTCAGTCCACTTATTTGTTCCTGGTAACACCAGCGTGTTGCCCAACGGAGCCATTGTGCCCTTTGTAGTTGTGGTGCCTTCATTCTTTCACTGCTCTTTTCTGACCTCAAGCAGATGAAAACCAGGTGAAAATCCTTTTGAGAAGCATTATGAGCCTTGTAATGTTTCTGTTTGGCATTAGCAAAGTCCTTCCTAGTTCTGCTAAAAATCATCAGTTATTCTTTGCCTTCTGGCAGTTAAGAAGTATATAAAAAAGTCTCACTGAGCTATATATAGGATGTGACATAAATCCAGCATAATCTGATGACATTCTTGTATTCCTATTCTCTAACTTCCTTTTGCCACCTCCTGTGAGTAACTGTCTTCTCTATCTCGCCTGCCCTTTATGGGCTGTCTCCTGCTTTGTGATACATAAACACATACTGCCACATTTCTTCTAAGATCACTTACTGTTCTCAGTCATTTACTGCATAAGATATGTGGCACAATATATTCATATGTCTGGCAGTATGACAGCTTTCTGTGATCTGTGTTAAATACAAGCACAGCACGTGAATGTGATGCTGACTGATACAAGCAGCAAATCACAGAATCTAGTGATGGTGAAACCTGCTAGGTTTAGTCTATTTTCTCTAGTTTTCAGTTCTTTCTTACCTTATCTTATTTTCTTATGCTGTTGTTTGATTTTAGTATTCTTAGATGCCAGCATGACCTACAGTTGTCCTAAAATTTTTTCTAATGCAGTTTCTAACTCCTGAAGTTAGTAAGTGAGCATCCTTCCTTATATAGTGACCTGGAGATGATAATTGTCCTTTCTTTCCCTTCTGATCATCCTTATTTTTTCCCTGTTCCTGTTTCCATGCTGTCTTTCATCTACATGGTTATTGCTGTCTTCATTGTCTTTTTCTAATTGATGGGTTTTATTCTCTGTTCTCTAATTTATTGTAGTTTTTTTTCTTCTTTTACCCTAAGAAACAGGAAGCATTCTTGCGTCTTTCACTGATTATGTGAAGGAAGGTCATATATGGATTACATGAAGGAGGGTCGTATATGCTGTAGTCACTTACCTGATTGCTGTAGATTCAGAGGAAACTAACTGGTTGTGGTTAGAGGCAAAAGCCTGGGTCTGCAACCTGTGGCATGTGTACTGTAGCTGTAACTGCATTGGGGAGCAAGGATGTGTGGTAGATAGTTTTCAAATGTTAGTTGTTTGATTAACTAAGGAGTACCTAGGTGTTGGGATGGATCCAGAGTTAATACATCTGATTCCCTTTTCATTGTTTATTTTCTGATGTGTGCACACCCCTTCTGACAGCCTTTAAGTGGAGGGAAAGGGGCCTAGGAATGAGTTGATGAACACTGCCAGGGACAGGATTGTAAATGAGACCATGGGCATATGAATAGTGGAACGTTTTTTACGCTAAAACCATGTCTTCTTTGTGCAATTTATAAACTTTCCAATTGACAGTTTGTTCCAAGCTTTAAAACTGCCCTAATTTACAGAATTTGATTATAGGCTATATGTTATTTTTCTCCCTCCAGAGAAAAGGTGTAAGTTTCAGTATTATTAATTATTTCCAACTTTATGCAGTCTGCGTGAGCTGTTGTGGGAAGGCCCGTGGGCTGATCTTAGAGTTGGGGAATACTGTCTATAGTTCAACCTAGGGGGTGAGCCAATTGTGGTATTTATGGGTTTTCCACTGGAATATCAAATCAAATCTGTGCCCTCCTAAGGAAAATGTCATGATGTCAAATGGATGGCTCAGTCCCTGAATGGAGTTCTCTGTTAAGAATGTCAGTGCGCCTGATGGAAGGAGTGGAAGGCTTAGTCCAATGACTATATATATATATAATATTTCTCCTTTCCTCTTCCAATAGGATTGTTCCACTTAAAAGAAGTTAAAATTGAAGTTTTCTAAAAGTTGTACTGCTTTGGTCTCCTGTCACCTGTGTTGTGGTAGCTGTTTCATCATCATAAAAGACTGAACTTTAAGAGCCTTCAGCAACAGAAATCGCCTAAGTGCAGAGCAATAATATTTATTAGTCTAAGCTCATTACTTAATATTTTTGTAGAGCTTTTAGGGAACCATGGTTTCTAGGACATGTTTTTTAGCATAGTTACAGGATCATCTTTGCATAATGGTCTTCTTGCCTACATGATACCAGAAAAATTGTTTTTACAGCCTGCTCTTGAGGTGAAGAATAAATGATCATTGCTAAACCTTTCTCACATTGTCATATTTTAATCTTGAAGTAAAATTAAAATATTTGTTTAGATGCATCTAAAATTACATAAGCTTTGAACTGTTGAATTTAAAACAAAACTTGAACAAAGATGGTGCCTATCCTATGACACAAGACAGGTGAATATAAATTGCATGTAAGAAAATGTTGCAGACACTGAACAGCAGGAGTAGTTCTACTGATTTGTCATCTTTGGTCTCAGCTGTCAGTCCACTTATTTGTTCCTGGTAACACCAGCGTGTTGCCCAACGGAGCCATTGTGCCCTTTGTAGTTGTGGTGCCTTCATTCTTTCACTGCTCTTTTCTGACCTCAAGCAGATGAAAACCAGGTGAAAATCCTTTTGAGAAGCATTATGAGCCTTGTAATGTTTCTGTTTGGCATTAGCAAAGTCCTTCCTAGTTCTGCTAAAAATCATCAGTTATTCTTTGCCTTCTGGCAGTTAAGAAGTATATAAAAAAGTCTCACTGAGCTATATATAGGATGTGACATAAATCCAGCATAATCTGATGACATTCTTGTATTCCTATTCTCTAACTTCCTTTTGCCACCTCCTGTGAGTAACTGTCTTCTCTATCTCGCCTGCCCTTTATGGGCTGTCTCCTGCTTTGTGATACATAAACACATACTGCCACATTTCTTCTAAGATCACTTACTGTTCTCAGTCATTTACTGCATAAGATATGTGGCACAATATATTCATATGTCTGGCAGTATGACAGCTTTCTGTGATCTGTGTTAAATACAAGCACAGCACGTGAATGTGATGCTGACTGATACAAGCAGCAAATCACAGAATCTAGTGATGGTGAAACCTGCTAGGTTTAGTCTATTTTCTCTAGTTTTCAGTTCTTTCTTACCTTATCTTATTTTCTTATGCTGTTGTTTGATTTTAGTATTCTTAGATGCCAGCATGACCTACAGTTGTCCTAAAATTTTTTCTAATGCAGTTTCTAACTCCTGAAGTTAGTAAGTGAGCATCCTTCCTTATATAGTGACCTGGAGATGATAATTGTCCTTTCTTTCCCTTCTGATCATCCTTATTTTTTCCCTGTTCCTGTTTCCATGCTGTCTTTCATCTACATGGTTATTGCTGTCTTCATTGTCTTTTTCTAATTGATGGGTTTTATTCTCTGTTCTCTAATTTATTGTAGTTTTTTTTCTTCTTTTACCCTAAGAAACAGGAAGCATTCTTGCGTCTTTCACTGATTATGTGAAGGAAGGTCATATATGGATTACATGAAGGAGGGTCGTATATGCTGTAGTCACTTACCTGATTGCTGTAGATTCAGAGGAAACTAACTGGTTGTGGTTAGAGGCAAAAGCCTGGGTCTGCAACCTGTGGCATGTGTACTGTAGCTGTAACTGCATTGGGGAGCAAGGATGTGTGGTAGATAGTTTTCAAATGTTAGTTGTTTGATTAACTAAGGAGTACCTAGGTGTTGGGATGGATCCAGAGTTAATACATCTGATTCCCTTTTCATTGTTTATTTTCTGATGTGTGCACACCCCTTCTGACAGCCTTTAAGTGGAGGGAAAGGGGCCTAGGAATGAGTTGATGAACACTGCCAGGGACAGGATTGTAAATGAGACCATGGGCATATGAATAGTGGAACGTTTTTTACGCTAAAACCATGTCTTCTTTGTGCAATTTATAAACTTTCCAATTGACAGTTTGTTCCAAGCTTTAAAACTGCCCTAATTTACAGAATTTGATTATAGGCTATATGTTATTTTTCTCCCTCCAGAGAAAAGGTGTAAGTTTCAGTATTATTAATTATTTCCAACTTTATGCAGTCTGCGTGAGCTGTTGTGGGAAGGCCCGTGGGCTGATCTTAGAGTTGGGGAATACTGTCTATAGTTCAACCTAGGGGGTGAGCCAATTGTGGTATTTATGGGTTTTCCACTGGAATATCAAATCAAATCTGTGCCCTCCTAAGGAAAATGTCATGATGTCAAATGGATGGCTCAGTCCCTGAATGGAGTTCTCTGTTAAGAATGTCAGTGCGCCTGATGGAAGGAGTGGAAGGCTTAGTCCAATGACTATATATATATATAATATTTCTCCTTTCCTCTTCCAATAGGATTGTTCCACTTAAAAGAAGTTAAAATTGAAGTTTTCTAAAAGTTGTACTGCTTTGGTCTCCTGTCACCTGTGTTGTGGTAGCTGTTTCATCATCATAAAAGACTGAACTTTAAGAGCCTTCAGCAACAGAAATCGCCTAAGTGCAGAGCAATAATATTTATTAGTCTAAGCTCATTACTTAATATTTTTGTAGAGCTTTTAGGGAACCATGGTTTCTAGGACATGTTTTTTAGCATAGTTACAGGATCATCTTTGCATAATGGTCTTCTTGCCTACATGATACCAGAAAAATTGTTTTTACAGCCTGCTCTTGAGGTGAAGAATAAATGATCATTGCTAAACCTTTCTCACATTGTCATATTTTAATCTTGATCCAATTATTTACACTGAGCAGCAAGATACAGGGTGCTAGGGCCCAGACAGAAAGGAAAATTTACTCCTGTGGCTTGATATTTTAAAATCCCCAGAAGAGGACGAACGGTTTTGTTTGGAGGAAACTAACAAGAAAAATGATTCCTTTCCTGGACTTCTATTTGACCAGTAAATGTGAAAGAAGGATTAATTTATAGATTAAGAAACAGAAAAGTTTTTCAATTTCCTTCCTGTCTCAGCAGTTAAGATCTCCGATTTGAGTTTTCTGTCTACATGCCCTAGGCTTGTAAGGATCCCAGTGTGTCTTCATTATGACTGCAGGGAGTCAGACTGCACAAATCTAATTGTGGGTTCAGGTCCTTACTTCGTTGTTCTATGCTGCCCATTAATGTGCATGTACTCTACTGACACTGGTGTCTTTGAAAAAATAATGTATTGCATAAAGTCATATGCATCTTCTGATGTAATATAATAAAATAAACGTTATGAGGAACTAACCTGTTTAAGGGTGGAGGGGGTAATATCCATTTACTTGGAAAGCAGAGGAGTTGGAAGTCAGGCACTGTTGTTATGGACATATATTTTATTTCTCTCAAATTCTTTTCAGGGTCAGTGAAGAAAAGGAGGTGACAGAAGAACGGCTGAAAGCTGAACAGGAGTCATTTGAGAAGAAGATCAGACAGCTAGAGGAACAGAATGAACTTATCATCAAGGAAAGGGAAGATATCCTTTAAAAATATGTGCAGGGGCTCACTGTCTGAAATAAAAAGTGAACTACAGAGAAATAATTGTTCTAATTTATGGCAGAGAATAAATCTGCATGTGCTGCCATTCAAAAGCAATCACAGAGATGACTTGTCAGCATGTGATGGTGGTTCATTTGAGCTTAAAACTGCCATCCAGCTGTTCATATGATGTTGTTTTGCTATGAAATAGATATTTGTCAACTAAAAACGACAATAAGGAATTTATGCATGAGAATACATTTATAGATTATTTTTTTTTACTTAATCCTGTTAGGTTGTTGTAATTGAGGTCTAAAACTTGCATGGTATTCCAGTGCTCTCTGTATCCAGAGAAAGACAACTTACACTGAAGGCATATAAACTGTATGTATGTACCAATAGGTTTAGATAGTTCAGCCTTTTTTTGGTGTAGCTTTTGTTTGATTTTTATATAAAGTTAGCTTATTCTCTTTTCTTGCAGGCTGTGACTTCCATTTTTGTTAAGCTGTGTATGCTTAGTTCCAGTACTGGAATATCACATGAAAAGTTGATGTTGCAGAAATTACCATTTCCCTTAATGTGGTGTGATAGACCTTTACAAAACTCTCTTGTTCATTTCTCTTCCAAATCTTTGATATTGATGCTTTCCTGTTTAATTCCTCAGAAGGCTAATGGTTGACTACAGTGGGATATGGAAGAGACAGTGCTGCAACTACAGCAAAAGCAAATAGAATGTGATTTTTCACGAGCTGTATTTCAAGTAGGGAGGATACTAATGCTATTTTAAAAAGCATTGATGAAAACTAGTGCACAATACTATTTTCAGTCTCGAGTCATCCCTTGTGCAAGTAAAAAATGAAGTTAGTTAAAAAGTTGTGGAGAAGGGCTACTTAAGATGATGGGAAGACTGGAGAAGCTATTTTCAGAGATGAGACTGAAGTGTGTGCATATGCTTATGGGTAGTGACTGGCCATATAGAAGCAGGTTGAGATGGTGGTAAGTTGAATAGGGGGAGAGACAAGGCTGAGACAAAAAGCTGTGTTCAAGCTATAGGCCAGTGTTGGAACAAAAATAAATGGAGATAAACAATCCACAAACTTAAACATGAAGTTAGAGGAGGGTTCTTGAAAACTGAGCAATGATATTTCTCAGTTTAGCACTGGAAGGCTTAACAAAAAAAAGCTTTTTTATGATGGAGCTTGGTTGGCTTACGAAAGGAATTCAAAGGAATTCAGTGATAGGTGTTCTCTGTCAGCAGGGGATTGCCCTTGATGACCCAGAACATCCCTTGTAGCACAGTGGCACTTGCATTGATAGAAAGAATTTGGTCTGTTTGTACTAAATAATATACACATCAATAAGCTTAGCCGGGCATGGAACACTTCCTGGAAAATATTAAATCTGATGTATTTAAGAGCCATTGGATGTGACTACAACTCTTTTACATTGATTTCACTGAAGTCAGTATTTTGTATTTTTATATTACATCTTGTGTTTTCAGTTAGCTCATGAATGTGGGTGGGATGTATGTTCCTGATTAATATTTTTTAATTTATCCACATAAACCTTTCACTAGTTCATCTAAGGTTTATTTAGCTACTGGGAAGTAGGCATGCTTGCTTGGTTGTTTTTGGGTTGTTTTATTTTTTTTTGTTTCTTTTACTACAAATAGATTGAACAAGCATGAATACTTTTTCAGAAGTCTGGTAGACGTGGCAGAAGGTTAATGCATGCAATTTTACACTTCATAAAACTCTGTAAAATCTAGAAATATAAAACAAGGTTATAATTTAAACCAATATAATTTTAAGTACTGCAGTACTTGTCTCTCATACATGAATGATTCAAGATCCTCAACCTACTTCTGATCAGTTAATTTTTTTATCTTTAAGCTTGTTGCAGAGACAAGAAATGGTAGAAATGCCTTACCAAAGTTGAATAAAGATTCTGGTTGTTTTCAAGAACAGCAACTTGAAATTCTTCAAGCTCTTCTGAAATGTACAGACTTCAGTTGCAAATAAGATATCAGGGATATAATACCATAAGAAAAAGCCCTGGTAAAATCAATTTTACTTACTTTTTTTTTTCCCCCTCCCCCAAAGCTGGCTTCTTCTCTATAAAATTACTTTATCTAGCCCAGTATTTAAAATTACCCTATATTAATGAATTGGTGCTTCTGATATAACAGAATATCCAATGGAGTGTAATTTCAACTTGATGAAGGTTTAATTTGAATAGCACAGGGAGCGTGGTTTCAGCAACATGTGTTTTGTTTTTTTTTCTTAAGACTCTTGCAGCAGAGATATGCTTTGTGTGCTTGAAATCCCTACTTTAAAGGCAGATTTTCCTCATTTTGTTGTGGTTGATTTTTTTTTTTTTTTTGAGAAGCTATGTGGATCCATCCATTCAAATTCATTGCTGATGAACTATGACAAAAGTTTTGGGAGGTAGGGCAGTAGGTGGCATGCAGTGATTTCACGGCAAAACTTACCAGTATTGAAAAAACAGTATCTGTCTGTAGCCTAGTCTTACATTTGCTTTGGAGTTAGTCAGTGCTGTCTGGGTAGGGAGCAACAACTAAAATTTCATGCAAACTTAAAAGTACATTCTATCCCTCCATTGCAGTTGAAACTTTGAAATTTGAGTAGGGCATGCAGTTAATGGAGGACAACTTTGATGAGCATGCTGTGAATCATAAATAGACCAGCCTGTTGTCAGGGTTGCCAAATACTTATTATCACAGCGTTGAGGAAAATAAGGATTTCAAGTAGTCTTCTGGTCTGCTCCTTTTCCCTAAAGTGGTATCATTAGACCTGACATATTGTCTTATACTGTGCTCAAAAGTAGATATTTTGGCTTAGTTTTTCACAGGGCATTGCCACTTGAAACTGACTTCTTTCAAAAGAAACTTGATCTAAGGTGTTTCAACCAGTTCTAGTACCAAAATAGGATCAAACCTTTATTTTATCTATAATTAACTCTTGTAGCCTTTTTTCTAAGAAGTTCTAGTGCTGCTGTTCTTTGGAGATGTGATGCTTAGTGGTGTAAGGTACACATGCTGTGATGACATCTTCTGCAGTTCTTACGAAAATCCACCCAGTTGGGCTGAACTGGACAGTCGAGTAACAGGTGATCCCATTCTTTTGATGCCCTCCACAATGAGAGCAACTTAGAGCTATGAGGATGAGGAAAGTGGTGGAAAAATTAATCTTCTGAAAGGGAAGACCAAGCAGGAGGTAGAGGGGAAAATGTAAGCGGAGTCTGTACTGGGGAAGTGAGAACTAGAACCTGTCTGGAAGTAAAGACTTGGAAAAGGAAGTTGGGCTGGGCATGGCTGATGCAAAGTAAAGCCTGTGACTGATGAGTTCAGAAGTGTTTGGGATAAGCATTCAGGTTTAAGGAAGAGCCAGGATCAAGTCGGGTGGCCTAGATCAGTCAGATGATGGTGAGACAGCTGCTGAAAGAAGGAATGTGCCTGTTCAGTGTATTCTAGCACCCTCCAAACTTTGAAAGAGAATTTGGGACTAAGCTTATGTGACAAGGCTCACCATGTCCTGCTGGAGCGTGTCCAGAGGAGAGCCACGAGGACGATCCGAGGGCTGGAGCACCTCTCCTATGAGGAGAGGCTGAGAGAGTTGGGGCTGTTCATCCTGGAGAAGAGGGGGCTCCGGGGAGATCTTATTGCGGCCTTCCAGTACCTAAAGGGAGTCTACAGGAGAGCTGGGGAAGGACTTTTTACTAGGGTGTGTAGTGATAGGATGAGGGGGAATGGCTTTAAACTTGAAGAGGGCGGGTTTAGATTAGACATTAGGATGAAGTTTTTGCCTTTGAGGGTGGTGAGGCACTGGAACAGGTTGCCCAGAGAGGTTGTTGAGGCCCCATCCCTGGAGGTGTTGAAGGCCAGGCTGGACGTGGCCTTGGGCAACCTGGTCTAGTGGGAGGTGTCCCTGTCTATGGCAGGGGGGTTGGAGCTCGATGATCTTCAAGGTCTTTTCCAACCTAAACCATTATTTGATTCTATATGTAACCAACCTTCCTTTCTTCCTCAGCATCTACTCTTAGTATTTGTCTTCTCCTTGCTTCTGTATTCCCAGATCATGATGGATACATACCAGGTTACTGAACTGTGCTTCTAGTAGCAATCTAAACTCTGGTGTTGCCTTTGGAGTGTTTGACTTGCAAGTTCAATGTTCTTATTTTTGTTGTTTCACTTGCATTTCCAGAATAAGGGATGAGCAGCGTGCACCATGTTATTCTCTTTGGTTACTTGCACTGCCCCTTCTTCCTCTTCTGCTGGGAGCTGTTAAAGAGAAAAGCTTCTGGCTTTCCTTTTGTTTCTGGCATATTTTCAAGGACCTATTATTTATTTAGGTCCCAAATAAGATTTAATTTAAGAAACAGGAAAATGTCTTTTGTAAGATGCCCCAGTACTGTCATGATAGATGTCTGAGGAAAAAAATGATGATAATAAGATTATTAAGAAACAAATACTACTGTTATTTCAGAGCCCAAAGAAATTATGTTATGGTCTTTAGCTTTTCTTGTTATCACCATTAAGGATTTTTTTCATGTAAATTTGATGGTGTTGCATAAATGAAGAAGCAAAACAGCCTTAACATTTCTGTGAAGATTTATTAATTGGAGAAGACAGAACTTCTTAAAAAAAAAAAATTAAAAAATTGGTTATTGAATTCTATTGAATGCTGAAATTATGATTTTGGAGACAAAGAATAGGGAGGTAAAGGGAAGAAGAGATTCTGATTATTTCAAACATATTGTTTTCTTTTTGTAAATTTAAACTTATCAGCCCTACTAAACTGCTGTATTGGTTTATATTTAGAATGTACCTGGGTTACTTAAGCTTTTTGTGGGAATTATTTCCTGACTGAGAATGGTCTGTTGATTTGAAGACCCAGCCAAGTTCGTACAACAAATCCCATAGGATTTACTTTGCCAGTCTTAAAAATGATGACAGGCTCTGTTTACATATGTCCTTAATTTTGTAACTTAGGACTACTTAATTAGTTGATTTTGCATTCAGTAACATGAATATTAATTTAACGTAAACAGTTCATTTGCTGGTATTGTTACTGAGACATAGAATATTAATTTGCTGGAAGAATAATGGGCCTCTTATAAGCGTTATCTAGAGTCTTCAATAAAATGCTTTTAGTTTTGCCATAGTACTCATCATTACATTACTCTTGCATATACTCATAAATTAGTACTGTTTACATATTTTCTCCTTTTCCTATCTTTGTGTGCTAATGTAGAATTAGTATTATTTTTCAGAAGAAAAATAGTTGCTGACTTGGTTAAGGCCAAAGAACAAGATGATAGAAAAGCAGGTATCACGGTAGAGATTTACAATTTACTTGTTTGTTCTGTCATACTTACTTTTCTCTATAGTGCTGAATTTGCTTTTCCGAAAATGGGGAGAGAAATAGGCACTTCTGTTTCCTTTCCTTTCTTAATCTGACCCACGAAGTTGTCATCACAGGTGAAGAAACAAACATAAGGTCTTTCATAGAAAGCTTTTGGCTGAATGTATTGTTGAATGTGCGGTCCTCATGTCCCGCTTAACAGATGTATGTGTGTGTGCCTCCCCAGGGCTGCTGTTTGCAGAAGGACAGTTAGTCTGAAATCACGATGACAACAGAGTGTCATAGAGAAATGGGATATGGAAATTAAGAGTGTAGTTAAGCACGTATATATGAAAGTTGGATCCCTGCCTTATTGCCTGCTGTCCCCCCTGCCCCCCCCAAAAATAATAAAAGTCAAAAAGAAAATTTCTATATAGAGAAAAATTTGCTGTTTGCAGGAAACTTGTTCCTACTGCTTTTGAAAGTCAGGTTATTTATTTAAAACTCAGTAACAATTTTAGGGTTTAACTTTAGCTAAGTGTAAGGGTGATTTTTGCTTTTGTTATAGTTTCTGCAATACAGTTCCTGACAGTATAGTTGCTGACAAGTTATGAACTGAGGGTTTGGAATGACCATCATAGTTTTTCTTTTATTTCTCAACTTGTCTCCCTCACCTTATTGTTTTAAATTTTTCCCTTCCTATTTTTTTGTATGTGAATGCATACCGTGTATCTTTGCGCATCATTATTTGTTTGAAGGCACGTGAGGAGAATGGAAAAAAGTAGTATTTTGCTCCTTTCTTCCATTTTATCCAACGTGTTTCCCTCACTGTTATTATAGGTCTTTTACTAGTAAATGTTTCTGAGCAACCATTATGGTCTATTGAATAAAAGCTGAACTTATTAAAAAGTCCCTGAATATTTATACGCTATTCTGTAACAGCAGTATTGGCTAAATAATGTATGTATTCAAGAACTTCTTAAATGTAGAAGAATCAGTCAAGGACTATTGGGTAAATAAGATATTTTGAATTTTTCATGAACTTTTAAACTAAAACAAGGTGAAACATATTGTAATGTTGAGTGTTCAAATGGATCAACGACTGGAGATTCATTTAAAGCTCAGCTTTCTATGTTTAATCCTAGCTAGTGCCTTAGAGCACAAGCTAGCCACATTGTGCGTGTTATGAAGTGATCCAGAATCAACAGGCAGCATCTAAACAATCAACGTGAGCCTCTGTAGAATGTGAGCTAGATAGGTTCTTTGCCCTAAAACTTCACAGTCAGTGGTGCAGGATTGTTTGTGTGATGGTACTGTCAATACAGAAGTATAGCTGTGGGATAAGAGAAGCAGAGCTGCTTTGTAATTTATACTGTAAAGCATGGAACAACATTGTTCTGTGTGTGCCTGACTGAATAGGAGAAGACTCTCCTAACCAGCAGCTCTAGCGTAGAATTTTGGAGGCTCACTGAGGTGAGTGCTGAGGGCTAGTAGTATTCTTGCCATCTCCTCTGTTTCATGATATTTTTATACTGTGGTGATCTGTTTCTGGTACTAGAGACTTGGTGTTTGCCAGCTGCAGTCTTACTGGCTGAAGAGCTAGAGTTCTGCTCTGCCAGGTTGTTGACAACCGGTGGTAGGTATATGCTTCACAGAGAGCCTGTCGTCTAGCTCTGGAGGATGACTGGTATCTTAAACACAGACATGATATTATCTATACTAACTGTGTGGTGTGGATCTCAGAACTGGATATGATGATGAGCTGCCCCTGTCTGAACTTAATGGGAGAGACCCGTCATTAGAAGTGCATCTTCAGCCATGGCAATCTCGTATATCAACATGTTACCATAATGAAAAAATCTGAAGTAGGTCAGGTAAAAGGTATTTCTCTGTAGAAGTCACGCTGGTGAGAAGGGCTGTGTCTCAGGTGAAAGGCAGATCTTTCTTTTTTCAGGCACTTAAACTGACCAGGCTGCTTACCTGACTGAATTTGGCCCCTGCTTTTGTGGCTATTACTGAAACATTCGGTTTTAGGCATGTGAGCTTTCAAAGTGATGTGGTTTTGAGTTAAATTTTCCTTTATGACATTTGGCTTATTTGAAAACAAAGACTGAGATCTCTTAAAAGGAGGCACAAATGGGAAAATGAGATCATTAATTGTTGAAGCTGGTACTGTAACAAATTGACTAGAAGTGTGGATTCAGAGAAATTGATGTACTTTATCCTTCCAAACTAAATGAATTCTCCATCTGCTTCAGCTTCTCAACTATAATGAGGACGTTGGGCTGACTCTGCTATTGGTTTCTCTGTCTTCCTGAACTATTTTGGAAAGTTTAAACATTTCTTGCATGATTAAATACACTTTCAATAAATCAATCTCATAATAATTGTTGTTCAGGAGAGTTCATTATTCAGTTTAGTCTTTTAAATTACTGTTCTTCTTTAAAGGATTCTTCTGACGTAATGGCTTCTGCTAAATCCATTTTCCATGCTCTGGCTTGTAATTACTTTAGATTTGAAGAATAAAATGAATGGCTTTATTATTAATCAGTAGTAAATTTGTCTTACTGTTTTTAACCTTACAGTGGCCTTCGCTCATGAAATAGTTTTAATGGTCTAGATAGCAAAACACTTCATACCTTTCTTTCAACAGAGATATAGTGAAAGCAATCAGACATTTTTGTATTTTTTCTTCCACTGCCCACCCATTAAACATTTGTCACAGTGACTGTGATCGTGTCTGTATTTGCTGTTGTATGCTGTCAGCTGCTGGCCCTCTGAAAGCCTAGTTTTGCTACCTGCTTTTAGACTGTATTTTTTCAGGCTGGTGTAGCCTTTATTTTTGCCTTATGCTACGGAGAGCATTAAACTTGGCATTAATTTAGCATTGGCTATTATACTGGACATTGGGCTATATGAACTTTGTCACTGTTCATGCATGATGAAAACTTAAACTGTTTCTTTCCTTTTTTCTATTGTTGTGGTGTTTCATAGTTCTTACTGACAATGCTTTTGTAGTCCAATGAGTTGCCTGTCTTTGCTGTGACTTTTAGTAGCAGTGTGACATCTTGGACTGAAGTTTTATAGCACTGGAGACAGGACAGATAACTGTCCTATGTGAATCTTCCCATTTGCCATCAGTTCTTTGTTCATATTCCCTTGTAAGGTTGTTCAAACCCATCCTTAATTTTAAACTGCCAGTCAATGCAAATTAATATAAAAGCATTTTCAGCCTTGCTGAACTTCTTAGAATCTAGTGGATGTTACCTTAATATCTCATTTTCAGAGACTGCTTTAGAAAATGAAAGTGCGTTAGTTGTAGAGTTATAGACATTCAGTAAATCTCAGCATTTAATTTCTGTAGGGATTCATTGCTATAACAGCACTGTGTTGGTTTTGTTTCCTCTATCAAGTGTAATGGTTAAATAGGGCTAAGAATTTCTCAAGTAATGCTGAGGAATTGGAGAAAACATCCAAAGAGGAATGAACAGCATCCTTGAAGTCTTAATTCCATGGCTCTGTAAGAGGTCATTAAAAGTGTAACTGTAAAACTGGATGGAACTTATCAACAACTTCAAATACAACAACTTCATAGAAGATTTCCATATGTGCCTTTTATCCTTAATTCTATTCATATTACGCCTCCTTGCTCTAGTGTCAGGAATTGTAGTTTTTTCATTTCACATCTGTTTTTCAGTTCACATACTAGTGGGTATATGTTTATTTAAATGTATTTTTAATTGTGGAAATGGTGAGTTTTTACTGATGGCAGTATGGTCACTTTCATTGCGTATATGTCGAGAGTTTTACATGAGGTTAGCCCCTTCTTGGGACAAAAAATACCTCAGGGTTATAGCACAGGGAGTACAGTTGTAGTAATAAAGATTATGTTGCTGATAAGTTCCCCTCAAGGCCCCATGATGGTAATACCCCTATATTTTGTCTTTAAAGAAAACTGCTGAGAGCCAATAATTTTTTTGTATGTGTCCCATTTTCATTAATGCATGGTAATTGATGGAGTTGCAGTGACTTGTAACAGTAATGAGTTTCAAACATAAGAATGCACTCCTTTCTAAATATGTGAGCACTGCTGGGGTTTAAAAGCATACTAAATCAGTTGCTTTAGTATGAATTTATTAGTTTTTTTCAGCATTAGCTTTAATAGTAGTTATTTACATAAGCGTACATCCCATTAACCGCCATCAGGGCTGGAAAACATGCTGAACTGTTCATATTTTCATATAATTATTGAACATAATGGTTTCATTTGCATTTCTAAACAGTGATGTTTCTGTCAGGCTTGGAAATAGTGTCTTTACGCAGTCCCTATTTCACATCCACTTATTTGACATCGTTAAATTTTATGCTAATGTGCTTCCCTAGAATATCATCAGTAGGACAGATGCTTGTGCTTTAATATACAAATCAGAGATGCTTTTCCCTCCCCCCTCCCCTGAACTGCAAAAGAAACAAAAAAGCATATCTGCACTTTTTGGATATAGTTTGTTTCATTCTAAAGAATCTGTAAGAAATTAAACTTAGCTTTCACCCCTACTAGTCACTTCCAAATGTTGTGACAGATACCTTCTTTAGGAAGGATGGGAGACGATCCTCCACATGAAGGAGGAAGTGTCTTCTAAAATTCAAGTTAATGATGTGTTAAAATAAAGATTGTAGCCTTGAGATTGCCTCATGTGTAAGGCATGGAGCCTTATATAGCAAGTTGCCTGTCTAGGCAGCGGTCCATGGACTGGCTTTCCTGACAGCAGACCATCGCTGTAGAGAAGGCTGAGGAAGGGAGCAGTTTCAGCTGCTAGACTTGGTGCTTCTCAGCAGAAGTGCATTTGGAATTGTACATTTTCAGGTTTTTAGTTTTACATTTAAAATACATTTTTTTTTTGTTTTGTAATTTTGCAGACAGGCAGAGGTATATGAGCCCTCGCTAAGTGGGGGTGGTGGTTGTTGTATGATCAGTGTTGCTTTGATTCTTCATATGTACGTAAGAGCTTTGATACTTGTACAGAAGTTAATAGTAGAAGCAGAGCATCAAAAACCGAAGAGATAGGGCCAGTAATTGCAGTTCTGAATGTGGAAATGATGGAATAAAAATAAATAAATAATCAACACCATCACCAAAACCACACTGCTTTTCTTCCATTTAAAAATGAAATTATTATGTCTCATCTTGTCCTGTATGAACTTTATCTTAGGATGACTTGCCTACAGTTGTAAGTAGAGTGTGAAAGGTAGAGCAGGTGAGCACAACCTGTAGTGTGCAGCTGTGGTCAGAGGAAAATGTGAATATCAAGATGTATAATATGTTGCTTACGAGTCAGATGTGGCCCACGTGAATAACCGTGGAAACCCAGTTAATCTCCAACTCAGTTCTGTGCTTTTACTGAGTTACAATACGTGCCACTGGGCAACTCTGCTATCTTCTCTCCTGCTTACCTATTTGAAAAAATGAGGTACTGCTTGCTGGCCTTTGTGTGATGTGAAAGGTTGAACGTATGCATGTCGCTTTCTTATGGCATTTCACGGACATCCTCAGCCTTGACCAATACAAACACTGTGTATCTCTGAAAATATTAAATAAAACCAAAAATGTTAGTATCAGGCAAAGACTGAGAGAAGCGTGTCACACAGATTTATCATTTTCATTGTTTTATACATAAAAATAAATGTTAAAAAATGCCTGTCTTCTTGGACATGTCATAAAGATTTGAAGAAGGCACCCAAATGGAAAAGGGTACTTGGACTGAAATGAAAAGGCATATTTTATGCATAAAGGGCCATGTGAGCAAACTGGAGATATACTCTGATGGGTTCTGGGCTTATGGTGTCTTTAATTATAGATGATTAACAATTTGGTAGTTGCTTTGCAGACAAGTATACAGACAAAAATCCCTGCTGGGAGATGCTTGCAGTCTAAGACCTCATTCTGGTGTTGTCTGTAGAGCTATATTTAAGTCACAAGAAGTAGTAATATTAATACAACAAGAAAAAATTTGCTTTCATTGTCTCAGAGAAAACCGTTGGCTTTTTAAAGTATTTCTGTCACAGTTTTGAACTTGCAATACTGCGTGCAACCAGTTTCTAGGAAACAATTTGGAGCAAGGTGCTTTTAGGTAAACCTTTTAATTGGGGTTAAAATAGGACGCTTCGAAGTGGGGTAGCCATTGGTGAGATGCGCTAATTTCAGCTGGTAAGTACTGGGAAATTTAAAGACAGCACCTCTGCCATGCAGAGCAGACTGTTGTACTGCAGAGCTTCTGAGCTGACCTCTTGTCAACTTCTCATTTGAATCCTGAAAGAAGGCTCTAGGTAATTGGCAAGTATCCTTATTTTAATATGCGGCCATAAAAAGTTAAAGTATGATGATTTTTAACATCAGAAGATTAACATTTTACCTTTAAATAAAATATGATTAACTGGTATAGAATTAAAAGTAATAGAACTGAAATATTCAAACTATGACTCTGTGGTGTCAGATTATGCATCAAGTGTGACAGTTTAAGTACTGAAGTGATTTAAAAATGATCCAGCTGAAGGATGTATATCCCAAGTATCAAGAATAAAATGGAATAAAACAATCGTGGCTATCCAAACTTTCTCAAACCCTCCTGGCTGGAGGAACCAGGAAATCAAAAAGTAGCTTTATTTACAGTGACTGTGTCTTGCCCAGTGCCAGTGCAGGTGCAGCAAGGGAATACTCTGCATGCTGTGACAGCATCCTAAACTATGATTTTAAGCCTTTCAGATGATGATTATGCTTAAATTTAATTGCCAGGCCAAGACTATTGCTTCTGGATCCATCTACGAGCAAGGTTCAAATATGATCGATCTAGCAATGTGCCTTTTCTTTCAGCAGTTTTCATTCAGCCAGGCTTCTTATTATCTCTGTACAGTTTAATTTCTGGAAGATTGGCACATGTTTTGATAAATGAAACCCCATATTTACTATCTGAACTACTTAGTGTTACTGTTTGGAAATCTGAAAATGCCATTGTGAAGGTCTGTCATTCGACTTCTGCATATTTTAAGTCCTTGTTAGTAAAAATGATTTTTCTCCCCACATAGTAGTTTTGTAAACTCAGATTGGAATTTGACAGTAAACTGGCATCTTGCTGTCTTCTGAAGTCCTGCAAATGAAGTTTTTGAGTACAATTTGGGCATTTAGTAATTCTCTTGTAGATGTTTTCAGCAGGTTTGTGCACATAAAGCTATGATGCCTTGAAGTTGTTTATGAAGCATCAAGAGGAGGAGTGAAATGTGGCTCATGTTCCAAAATGCAAAAATAAAAGAAGTGGTAAATAAATTGTACTATGGTCACAATGATTGGCAGGTCTAATTTTGTTTACATCCAGGGAACAGGATACTGAAGTAAGAGGGTGTTGCTTTCATGTAGTTTCTTCAGAGAGTAGAACTTTAGTAATTCTGTAAAAATGCGAGCAAAGCACTTAACAGCCTTCATAGTATGTGACATCTTCCAGTTACACTGCTCAGGTGCTTATGTGATTTCTTCATATTTCATTATTTTCAGGGAGAACTTTCTCGGTTGCTATAAGTATTGTTAGCCACATTGATAAAACATCCTTAGATGCTTTTAAAGATGTTACTCATCATCTCTTAACAGTGCAGAATAAGACTCAAGTGAGCACAGCTCCTAAGGTCCAGCTGTCACTTTGGGTAACCGCACAAGTTCTGTGAGGCCTTACTGCTCTGTTTCAATGGGAATAACCATATTTAACTTGCCAATGCTCTTTCCTTTAATCTGCCAATAAATCTACTAAATACATTTGTCCTATGAATAGAGGGAAATTAAAAATCAGAAATAAGTTTCTAATTATATGCAGAGAGAAGTTATGGGAGCCAGTAATATAAACTTACCTTCAGGACAGGGTTTGATTGTGGAAAGGATTGCATGATATTATCTCTGGTAATGTGAGACTAGATTTTGTTACCCTGAAAAGTCTCTTGGTTTCCTCAGAAAGCCATCTTGGTACACTGCCTTAGGTATTTCTGCTGTAAAGTCAGGGGATCTGTGCACAGACCATCAATCTTAGTTAGTTTTAATGAACTATTTATATTGAACTTGTATCATGTTGGCAAGGTTCATGTTGTGTATTACACTCCTCTTTCTGGAAGCGGCCACAGGACAGTCCAAAGAATTTATCTACTATATAATTGTATTGTTCTGACTGAACAGTGAATGCATTGGAGGTTCTCCTGGCTCATTTGCAGGCAACGGATGAGCATCAGGAACCTCCTGGCCCACTCGAAGAATCCTCATAACATATTTCCGTTCATAAAGCTGTAAATACCTGCCTTGGTGCACTTACTACTTCTCTCCCCGTGCCATTTTTTGAAGGGTCATTGTTTTAGAAGATCTTCTAAGGTTTTTTCAGCATCATTTAATTTCCAAGCTAGACACAGTCACAGCTAGCTTAACCATGAAGTTAAGAACAAGTTGTTCTTGTGCCAGTGTTTTGCTTAAATAGATCTTCATTCTATTTAATGTTTATGGAGAAGGGATTAGAGCAATAGACATTCTCCATCTCAAAGGGAGAAGAGAAGACAAGATGAGAGAACTTGCTCTTTCGTTTGCATGCATGTTGTGTGAATGATGGGAGCTGTTGGACTTTTGGATTTGAATAGGCTTGGAATCTTTGTGAAATGTTACGAAGTTGAGAAGAATTATATGACTGAAAGGTCAGGGAGCTTAGCAAAGTCAGAACAGGAATGTGTACTAATTGGGATTTGTTTGGTTTTTTCTTGCATATAGAAGTTGTCTTGATGAAGTTCATCTTTGCAGAGCTACATAGCGAAACTTCTGGTTGATGTTACACAAAGTCCCCAAATGTCAAACTTAAATGCATGCATATGCTACAATTAAAGTTTGGTGTGTTTAAGTAACTGAAATGACTGAGCGGAGAAATTACGCTGTCACTTTAAATGGGCCTCTCGACTTCCACCATGGCAAAGGTGTCTTGTCAATTCTCAATAGAAATCCTGTTCAGTCTTGTGTTATCCTCAGCCAGGGAGGATGTGGGACACCACCTCAGGTGTTCTTTTGGTAGTTGTTCAAGGAGCTGTTGTGAATGGTTTAAATTTGGAGAGAAAAAGCGTCATGTAGCTGGATCTGCATGAGCTGTGTCGCTTCTGGTGTCCCAAATCTGTTAATGCTGCTGCCCACAACAAAGTCAATGTTTAGTCCTCAGCATCATGAGTTTTTGCTTTTAAATGCCATTAATAAAGTAGTCAGATGTTTGGAATCTTGATCTGCAACAGATTTATATTTCATGTAATGTATCTAGTGAGTCACATACGTGCTTTTCATGTTGTGAATTTTCTTCACTGTGCATGAGGAAATAAACATGTGGCTGAAACCATTCTGAAAGAAAATACAGGAAAATTGATTATCAATTCAGAGTTGCTAAATGCTGTCCTTGGGTGTTTAGTTGGGCTCAGTCTTTGTCTCCATCTCTCTCCCTTGGGGATGATTTGCAGCCCTTTTCCGTTGACATGTCTGTTTCTCTTTGTAGATGCTAAAATAGATTCTTAGCTAATATTTCATAAAAAACATATGAAAGGAAAGTTGTGCAATTTATATCTTATTGAGCAAGTCATTATTTTCTGCTGCTGCTTCAAAATAGATAAAGTATGGGTAACTCTTGCATTGCAGAAGCTTTGCTTTGTAGTTCATGGTTTTGACATAAAATTATTGTGGGCATGCTGAATCAGTGGTATTTTGTCTCGTAAATCTTTTGGCCTCAAGAGCAACCCAAAATGTGTTTTTGTGAGCTGTAATAAAGGGTGGTTAATTCTCTTTTTATAATACTGCATTGCTTAAGGTGTTCTTCTGCTTTCTTTTTCTTTCAATGTCAAGAATTTTATTTTAATAGGACTTGTGAAATCTAGAGACTTATGGAAGATTAGTAAATCTGCCAGAAGTTTATAAGAGTCATGAAGAAGAGATTATACATAAAGTTAAAACTCTTCTTCACTCTTTGGATCTACTTGCTAGATGGTGTGAAACTTCATTCCTTGGGAAAGGGGTTCTCTATTCAGGAAGACAGTATGGTAGGCATATTCTCTGACTTGTCCTGGAAGATAATTAGTCTAACTGTCTTTGAAGCGTGTTTCCTAATGTGGATCTATATTTCAATGCTAGCTCTCCATTTGAAAGGGTTGTGTTCTGTATTTGCTACAGGTTGATTCAGTAAGGCAAAAGTGTAAATCACTTTATTTGTGTCACGTATCTATCTTTTGTATAATTTGGAATTTAACATCTATTTTATTAAAATTGGCTGCTTGTCATTGGACTGACGAAGGCTTTTAGTCGGGAGAAATATGGATGTAGGAGGGGGCAGGAAGTTTCAAGAGACTTTGCTTGTCATCTCTTTTAGTGAAGCCTATAGGAAGTCTTGTGCAGAACTCCTCCGGGAGTTTCTCTGGGCAACTGCATGAATGAGGATAAGCAGTCGTTTCCCTTGCTGACTGCAGCTACGCTGTTATATTACATGAAGGGAACTAGAGGTGACCTTTCGGAGTTTCTACTCCCGACATTCTGTCTACATCATGCCTCCGGACATATATATTTGGGACTTTCCGATATCCCTCCTAAACAATAAAGATAAGCCATTTACTGTCTCTGCAGTTTAAGATCTGCTGAACTCACTGGTGGGATGCATTGGAGCCCAATTTGCTCATTCCTCCCCTTCTACCTTGGTACTCTTTGTCTTGTCCACCTTAATCCCAGCCACGTCTATGATCCAGCACTATGGATGGTTGTGCACTCAATGTGTTCAGAGATGCCTTTTGTGTCTGTAATGCAGAGTTGTCCAAAAAGCAGTGCAGTAACCAGTCACCAGTCACAATGCAAATCATGACTGCAGCACGTGGAATCTGGGGTTTGACTAGATGGTCTCTGAAGGTGCCTTCCGACCCCCAGCATTCTGTGATTCGGTGAATTGTTATTCTCTAATGAGGAGACTCACCTGTAAATCAATGTGAATACACACAGTATTTCATCTTTCCTGCTTGTCTCCCACTTTTTGTCAGTCATATAGAGTTGAATATGCAAAGAATTGAGAAAGCGGGAATTAGTACTAGTCTATTAGATATATTTCGCCTAGCATGTATTCAATTTTGTTATTCCCCTTTGGGATTTGGGTTCTTGGATCTTAATTTTGTCTCAAGCCACGGTGAGGCTTCTAGAGTTTCTCTGCATATGTGGGTGATGAGGAGTAGTTCTTCCATGATTGCAAACTTTCATATCAGAAGTATCATCATCATGACACCTTTTTTCTCGCAGGCTGTGAACATAAGAGTTTTGTATTTACAAAGCTAATTTGAGAATCAATTGTAATATCAAGCCTAGTGCCAAGATAAGTCTATGAAAACAGGAGAGTAATTCGCTCTAACATTTTCATACATTAAGCTGCACTGGATGCACATTAATAAAACAGATACATAGAGAGGATGGTGTCACACTGCAAGATGTTTGTCTGGTTGTTTTCATTGGCCTGACAGAACTCCAGTATGAAAGGTACAGAGTGTGGACAGACTCTGTAATGAACTTGCATACCAAATCATCTGTCAGAACCCTGGTCAGCTGGGAGCAGACTTGCTGACAGACATGAGACTCCTAGTATAACCATGTGGTGCTTTATCTTTTATTTAAAACTCACTTGGCTCCTTGTTCTGTAAGTTTAATAGAGATGTAGTCTCCATTGCCACAATGTCAATTATGCTATAGTTTTATCATGCAGAATGTTGAATCCTGTATGCCTTGCTCTGTGAAAAAGGATGCGTTGGGAGTCTTCAAATACTCAGCAATGCTAGAAAACAAATTTTGATTGAGATTCATTTACAGAAGGCGTTTCCCACAGTTTTTATGGTCTTGAACCAACAATGTTTTGGTGAAATAAACTGTTATATGCAAAAATAACAACAGAATTTATAGGGGTTAGGCAGTCTTGGTGCAGTGCTAGGAAATTGTTGTTAATTGATCCTAATATTGTATTATGATGCATCTTGAGTAGGAAAAAACCCCTAGCTTCTAATATCTTAGAGATTGTATTCTTTGACTTTCAGTTATTTTGTAGATCAGGAATAGAAAACTGTTGTTAGCTGTTTTGCTTATGTAATATTACTTCTTGAGCAGCCAGTGAAAATAAAATAAAAGAAAGCAACTATTTTTTCATTTAGAGCTGATAAAAAATTTAAATTTCTGTTTTGCAGGGGTTGTTAGTACTTTGAAATTCAATTTTGTACCACTAAAATGTGTTTCAAACAAATTCAAAGACTTTTTTGTGATGCCACGTTTTGGTTTTATGTTCTTTCATGACACAGTGAGGGATGCATGTTGTGATGCTGCTATCCTGATGATCGTGTGCTGACATAATGGAAGTGATTTTATTTATTTTTTTTTAAAGTGTGTCAGTCTTTCATTGCAACGTTCATGGTATGTCAATACTGAACGTCTGTCATCCTTTTAGACTTTCAGTTACTGCCATATTATGACTTTTTTTATAATGAGCAAAACGTGACAATTACTATATTTGATGATACAAAATCTCAGCAAGCAACTGAACACCTGATGAAAAATGAAAATATCCTCTTCTTTGAAATAGAGAGGATTTTCTTAAGTTTCAGCAGGTTGGTTTTTTTTTCCTTTTCTGGTAGAAAAGTGGTTTTGGCAAAAGGTCAATGTTACGTTAGAAGCATGCATTAGAAAAACAGACCTTAGAAAGACACCTTTAGGCATCCTGTTCTTTCCCAACAGAGGATGGATCACAGCCTGCCTTTCTCTCTGGCTTCTAGTTCTTTGCCCAGAAAACCTGAATTTGAAGTTTAGATTTTCATTCCAGTTTGGAGTTTTTGCCGTAGCTGTAAGCTTTTCTCTAGGCTGGGAATTTGAATTGTTCCTCACTTGACAAATTAAGCTCTGCAGTGTCCACTGCTGATCAGCCTTCCAAGCTGTCACAGGTTTGCTCTGTCCTCACTTGTGCTTTGTGAAAGATATTGCAGTTTGGGTACCCATCCCACAGATTTCTGGCAGAGTTCTCAGAAATAGTGAAGCTGGGCACATTTCAAAGGGCCATGAATATACTGTGGGGAAAGTGATGGGTACGCTGTTTGATCAGCATGAACTACAATGCCAGTAAACCTTTAACTTAGCTGGCATTAATGCAGCTTGACTGAAATAGCATTTAGAGTTAATGAAACTAGTTTTAACAGTATCTGCAATGCTTTCTGTGTGTGGACGTGTGACATTTTACAAGTGCATTGCAAAGACTAAATTGATTCTTAGAAGAATACATTTCTTTAGTCCTGACAAGACCTAATAGATCTTTTTCCTAGATAGCAGACTTAACTTTTTCTTAATTTTCTCTCTTGATTAAAATCCTGAATGGGGTGAGGTTTCTACTAAATGTCTGCTCAAAACAAGCTTAGAGAAAATGGAATGTCAGCCTTAAAAATGTCACTTTAATATGGTTTGACATGATAACGTCCTAAAAGTCTCCTAACGATGTATGTGCAAGTATGGAGTATGTATGCTTGCTGTATTTGGAATCAGTGTGTGCACAAGTATATTGTCACAAAATATTGATGACATTATGCAGGGGAGAGTGCTTGGAATGAAGGAGCACTGGCAAAGAAAAGGAGAACTGAGTGGCAAACCCAAGATACAGAGATGGATGAAAGGCAACTGAATATTCAATATGGAAGGTTAAATAAATCAGGCTGATGGGACAAAGTAATATTCCCCTATTAAGTGGAAAAATAACAGATTTCTCATAAACAATTTGCTTATTAATGTTTAGATTTTATAAAGGAAATAGTGCAATTCTAAAAGATATTTAAGGTTTTAGGTGTGAAATGGAAACAATTTCCTTTATATATCTGTGTGCACAAGCACTTATATTTCTAACCTTTTTTCATACTGCTGACTATGTATTTAGTACAGAAGATTATTCTAGTTTAGGTAAGTTGATTTTTGTTTATCCATAAAATTCTGCTGACTTCTCTTTTGAGTCTAAATACTTGACTGATTATTGAATTCCATGCATTTATGAGTACATCAGAAGTCTTATTTAACAATTAGAGTCTGGAAAAATCAAGGAAAGGCACATGTCCTGCATGGGCCACATATTTAAATCACACTTTAAAAAAGCCATCTGTTCAACACTTCATTTTTAGGGCATTCTTTATTCTACAGCAAAGTGTACCCGTTAATAACAAAGGTTCAAAACCAACTTGTGTACCTATTAGGCTTGGTGTTAATTTTATTTTTTTTTATATATGTGTGTGTATATATATATACATACATATATATGTAATTGTTTGATATAGAGCTAGTAATCAAGCTAGAATCTGGACAAAGACAATAAGAGCTTCACATTGAGCTGTGGACAGTAGCCGCTTGTAAAATTTAAAATTTTTATTTGTGATTGTTTTTCTGCTCTTATATAATTTGAAATTGGGTAACAGTTCTTTAGAATAACCTATATCCTCTTATGTGTTTTAATAACACAAGTTTTTGCAATATTGTCTTACAGTTTTTGAATATTTTTTTTTTTTTGTTCAGAACAAGCACATTATAGTTATACTTTGCTTATCTGAAACGGTTATCTAAAACAAGGTTATGGTAACCACTTATTCTGTGTTTAACATTGGTGGGCAAATTCCCCAGACCATTTAAACTTGTTTAATATCCCCTTGCAGTGTTTGGACAATGGACTGATATTATTAGAAACTATGAATCAAAGTTAAATTGAGGCTATAAATCATGTGTAAACCACAGAACAAAATCATGTTGATATGAAAGTGCAAGTAAATAAAGGAAGCCGTAAGATAAAATAATTGCAGATTCTTGGTTAAAGTAGGTACAGACAAGTTAAATCTTTCATGATGAATGTGAGGCTTGCACAGATGATGCCTACCATATGCTTCCCCACAGTTGAAGGTAACTCTTTCGTATTTGCACTGCATTTACCTGGTGAAGCTTGCTCTTGGTGTCTCCATGTTCTGAATGCATCTGGTCAGCAGCTTGGCAGTTAGCTGAACCAGCGTGTAGGGTCCTCGGCTCTTGCTTCAGACCTGAAAGAGAGCCAGAGGTATTGGGAATGGTCAAAGTATCCTACCAGCAGGTGAACTCCCTAGGTGCAGTCGAGTGCTGTGGCCACTTCTGTTAGTGTATGATCTCTGGTGCTGTCTTTCCTACCAGAAGACACTTGAGAGGATGGTGTGGATAGATTGTAGGGGTTTGCAGGAGAAGCAGTGACTTCTGTTTGTTAGATCAAGAGGCAAAAAGGGTTTAATGAAATTAAATTTCTCCTACTAAGACTTCTGTGAATTTGATCAGCAGAGCTTAGGTTAGAGAACAGAAATAATTCTTCCTTAAGGCTTAGAAATTTCCATGTTTGCTGTCCTTCCAAGGTAGAGAAGATGATGTGGAAGCATTTATGAATGAGCCTAAAGTTTGCTTTTCCTGAAACATGGTTTTTGTATTTTCTCCAGCTGTGGAATATTTTTGTTTTCTGTTGGCTACTAATAAGTGATGTCTGTGTTCCTGCTTATACCTGACTCTGAGTCTGTTTTTAGTCTTCCACTGTCTCGTTTGAGGCAGTGTTTTCATAAGAGTTCGTTTCAGCCTAGCTAGACTTGAAAATGTGCACATATTTGAAGATGCACAGGTGCATGTTCAAATACTTAGTTACCAGTCCCAGAGCAGCAGGATGTATGTATCTCTGCATCCTCCTGGATGTGTATATCTCTCTGCATCCAGTTATGGATGCCCAAAGTAGATGCATGTTGGTGTAATAAGAATTTTTCTGAACCACACTGGCCAGGTCAAAATTTACCGATTTGTTGTACCCGACTGCCACTAAACAGTGTGGGAAATGTTTAATGCAAAAGCATGGGAGTCTGCCTGGTAAAACATTAAATCCAAGAAGTGCAAGGAAGAGCAATGAGAAATCTAAGATAAGGATGCTAAGTGTAATTCAAAGCCACACATCTCTTAAAACAATAAAACTTCCCTCACACAATCTATGTGTTATCGGATATTGTGATTTCCAGTTGAACTCTTAATGCATGTGTGCTGACCTCTATGCAAAATCTTTTCAGTAATCCATATTGTTATCACTGCATTGATTTAAAAATCTTAACTCTCTGCACGCTCTGAGCAACTGGATGGTAAACAAGCCTTGTTACTTATCTTTACCTTAGACTTTATGTGAAAACTTTAATACCTTATTCTTATAAGGTCTGACCTTTCCTACAGTTGCAAACAAGCTTCCAAATAAACCTTGAATTATTAAACTACCCTTTATGTGAATGTAATGCAGTTCTCATACTATTTTATCTTTCTCTAGCTTCCATTCCTGTCTTACAAAAATGTATCCAAATGGCAAATCTGTCCTTCATAAGCAAAGTAGCTTTATCTTTTCCTAATTAGGCAAAAATTCAGAGTTTAAAGCTTTTGTTTGAACAGAACTGAGATCCTTTAATAAGTATTATGGGCATAGAAGAAACTTCCATTCACTTGTTAGTAGGCATATAAGGATCTGTTTCAAGTCATATTACAGACTACTGCTATAATAAAAATTGGGGATTGTCTTCTAAAATAATAACACCAATCTTGTGACAGAAGCTCATGTTCTAGTAACCGTGCTGTTTCTGTTCAGTTGTGTGCATGTGTGAACTGAATATTGTCAGGCTGCAGCGTGTGTGTATCTTTATTTGCATTGTATTATCAATTCATGATAGTAAGGTGAAACCAACAGTCATGGGCTGAGGATCTGTTATACCAAGCACAATGTTATCTTTCTTTAAAGGCATCTGTTTTCTGGGCACCTAGTCAGCCTCATGAATTCCCAAGCTTGAATTGCTATGGATCACAAATAGGTGTTTGGGTTTTGCAGGGGTAAGGAGTGGAACTGTAGAGGTCAGTAAGTGGAAGCGAGTATGTGAAGATGGGCACTCGTATTCTGTCTTAAAAGCTAAAATTGCTGGAGTTTTTCAAAAAACTTTGGTTGGGGAAAAAGAAAAGCCACATTTTAACTTGTCATTTTAAGTTTGCCCTTAAATGCTAGGCTGAAGCATATTTGCAACTGATTCTGTTGAATAGTGCAAAGGTTTGACTTGTATCATTTCCAGTGGCTTTCAAAAGGTTTCTGTGCTTGTCTGAGAGTGTGCTGCGTTCACTTATGTCTATGGCATACGTACAGGCCTTGATTTATACTGCTTCACTGCATGCATCTCCTTGCTTAAGTTGAGGTTCCCAATCTAAGAATTCAGCAAATCTCCTGATTATGAAGGTGTAGAGGGTGGCAGAGGAATTGTGGTTAAAGTTTCCCAGTTTGCCATGACTTTCGTTCGAGACCATAGGAGTTGAGATGCTCAATTCCCTTTAAGACAACATTTGAAAGTTTGGGCCAGGAGACATGAAGTATGGAGACGTTAACTACAGCTAATGAGAGATGTGAGGTGGAGCATGAGCAGTTGGTTGTTTACTTTAATATGCAGTAACATGAACCTAAATGCCCCAAATCGGGGTTTTGTTAGTGAAACCATTGTTAGTGGAACTACTGTTAACAGTGGAGGATTTTTTTTGTTTGCAGTGTTAATGTTTATTGCATATTTTTATATGTTTCTTTTTTAAGTTATACTTGAATTTATTTTATTGTTTTTAGTGAACTATATGTTGTAAAACATAGAGAATATGTGGCATGATTGGAGTAATGTTTGTACTGACATCTGAATTTTTGCGTGCCTCACTGCTTGTTACTTTCTTATTGTGAACCTTAGCGGTGGATTAAATTTTTTGCATTTATTTTGCCTTAGGCTTTGATGTATTTCAGTGAAGTTGACAACCCTTACATTATTGCTGTAAGAGCCACAGAAAAAGTATTGAATGTCTTGAAAGAGACCACTTTAGTGTATCTCACTGAAATGCTTGAGAATATACAAGAATTTATATTCTAAAACTATAATTCTAGGCTTGTCATTATTGCTTGTCTAGGCAATAATTCCAGGCTTGTCATCATAGAAAGGCACCTTCACACATCTTTAATTTCTGTAACTAGTTTTAATAATTTCCCTGGGACCATCCTGAAAATAGACCTTTTCTCAGTTATGTCTTGGTTATGCAGGTCAAATTGATTTATTTTTTGCTATCACTTTTTTTTTTTTTTTGTGATCTGGGTAAGCATACATAAACATGAAATTGTGGATATTAAACTGTACCTAGCATTTTATGTTATTTCCCATGCAACTTCTTCCTTTTTCAGAGTATGAACCGTAAAAACAACCTGATGCATAACTTTACTTTCTGGACATAGTCAACACTGTGCAATTTAGATTGCAAGTATAGAAACTTTGGTAATTCTAAGAATTAGGCAGGTTGTAATAATGTTGTATAGAACTCTACATGAACTGGGAAATTGTGTGTGTTGTTAAATGCAAAATTACACCTAATTTTTTGAGGAAGAAGGGGAGTGTTGTTGAGGAGATGGGAAATCTCAGGGTTTTTCTAGTGGTTTGCAAATAATGAAGAAAACCAGCATGAAACTTTGATTTGTATACATCGTGTTTTTTCCCTTTGGTGATTATAAAATTAGGATCACGATGTGTATGTGTGTGTCTATATAAATGTTTCATGCTTTATGAGAACATACAGGGTTCTGAATTAAAATAGTGTAGTTGAAACTTCATTGAATGGTCATCTTCTTTTGAAATATAATTAGGAGATGCAGTAACTTCCATTTTGTGTGTACAAACAGAAAATGTACATACGGAGCCAGTGGGTATGTATCTGTACTAAACCTCATATACAGTCTTTACTCAACCTTTTGACTATATTTGAATCACTTTCTTCTAATTTCTGCTTTCTTGTAACTGATTTACATAATGCTGCTGCTCAATTAAAATCAGCTCATTTTAAGGACTGATATAATGTGTTTTGCCAATCTAGGTCTTTTCGTTCAAGGAGATAGGCGTAGTTTGCAAATGCTCGTAATTCTGTCCTCATCCTGTGAGTTAAAATGTATTGCTGCCATCTCATCTTTACAAAAATGAAGAAAATGAAGTAGAAATTTAAGAATTTGTTCAACATATTAAAGGAAGGCTGTAGCAGAGCTATATTTAAAACTCAGACATCTGTATTCTGGCACTTGTGTTTTCCTTTGTTTTTTGTCTACTTTCTGAGCTTGCACAATAAGGACTGTGGGTGAAAACTGCCTTTACTGAAGGCAAAAAGGCTAGGACTTCATTTAAAAACCTTGGAAGGTGAGTTTTATTGCCAATTAGGGCAACCTGTAGTAGTCTGGAAAAAACAAACAAACAAAAACCAACCCACCTTTTGCTCACAAAAAGAATGAACTTCAGATTCCCCATTCTCTGTATTTTTTTCAAGTCCCTAAGTTCTAAAGATGCTTTGGTTGTATTAAACTTGCTTGTGTCAAACACTATCCTTTTGCTATTTGCAAGAGCCTGTCTGACAATGGTTCTTGCAAGTTACTGCGGCTTTTGTCTTCCTATATTTTCATTTCAGACTTGGCCTTAATCTCCTTGTGGAACATTTACTAGGCATTTTCTGTTTGTCTGCACATGGACATTAATTCCTTAAACAGCTTTAGGGTTTCTACAAAATCAGATGGTGAGAACTGAAGCAGTCTCCCTTGCCATTTCCATGCTAAGTATCTGTTTGGATGTGTGGATGCTGATATTTTATCTTGTTCTTGAACAACTTTATATTGCAAACTTGATTTGTTATCCAGCTGAGATGCAGTAAGTGCAATATGGTACCTGTCACCTTTGGCAATGTGGCATTTCTGAATAGGTGTAGGAATTTTCATCAGAGAAAGTGTCTTAATACCTGTATGTTGAAACTTTCCAGGACGTTGGATTGGTTGCAGTCTGTGTTATGAAGCTGCATACAAGCTGCGTCCAAAGCTTTCTTGGAACGATTGTCCTTAAAATTTTGATTGATTAAGAAAAACCTTAGTTTTCTCTTGCTGTTTTTCTGTTGTTGGTTTGCTGGTGGTGGTGTTTTGTTGGTTCTCTTCCTTTTAGAAAGATGGTATTCCTAACTCTGTAGGAAAATTATCTATGTAAAATGGTTGGCTTGTTGCTAATGATTATGGCTGCTCTATTGAGTTGCCCATCCACCTTCCATCTTCCAAATATTTGGAGTATGCTGTTGTAATTTTTCTTTGTATATACAATTTTGTATTCTTGCCATGATTAGGAAGCATTGCTTCCTTCCCTTCTGCCAAGGGAAGGAAAGAAAAGACTTACGTAGCAGCGGGGAGGGGTTTATGAACCAGCCTGCTTGGGTGGTGAGAGGTGCACAGGTTTCTGTTCGAGCTGTAATTATGTAGTGGGAGAATTGACCAAGTGGATAATGCTAGGGCACTTTTCCTTATTTAACTGTCAGAGGGGAGCTACCATTGGCAGGCAGATTTGGGGGAGAACCAGTCCTAAAAGTAGACCTAAATTGTAGAGATCTAACGGAGCACTTCTAAAATGCAAGAGTCCCAGTTTAGGAGATGGAGAGGTGTAGTGGTTTTGGTGTACGGAGACAGTGAAAGGCATGAAAAATTCGATTTCTCTTTTAAAATTGGAAACACATTCTCAGCAGGATTTCACACTATCAGAACTTAAGAATGATTAAGTTGGCCTAGCACTCATGTGAGCAAGGAGCCAGTTGTAGGATAAAAAGTGATCTGAACAATATTCCTCTTTCCTTAACATGAGGAAAGGGCCTTCTTTTTTTCCAGTTGTTAAAGCTTGTTTGTATGGAGAATGCAAACCAATTCCTCTTTTCATTTGCTTAAGCCCATGAGGATGAAATTTCTGGCACGGCCTTGGAGCTTTTAGGGATGTTTTAGAGTTCAGATGAAAATATGTGTGAATTCTTTTGTTAGCAGTTCATCTGTACAAATGCTGGGGACAATGACATCCAACAGACTCCTGTCAAGTAATGGCATCTCTGTGTTTTTTAATGCCAAAGCTTTATCTAGCTGCTGAAGACTTTGGAATTGCTAAAGTTGCGACCAGTCTTGTTTTGGAAGCGGGAGTGACACCTGAATATCGATAGAGTGAAAATGGTGAGGATGAAAGGGTATTCTCTGAACATTGAGAGATGCAGAAGAGTGGACAGTCGCTGTGCCCTCAGCCTTTCTGTGTAGCTTATTCATGTAGAAACTGTAAAGCACCAGAAATGAGAGATTACTTGGGGGCGTGGGGGGGGGGGGGAAGTGCTCCTGTTGCCCTGGTTAAAAGTACAGTTCTTTCCTCCAAAGTATCATCTACACTGGTTGAACAAGAATGCTGTGTTGTATGCTAGAGGCAGGATTTTCTGTTCAAAGGAGCTGGTTTTTTTTTTAGTTTTGTTTAAAGCAGTCAGTTATGCTGAAATATTAGTTTTGCGGTTAATACAGGAAGATGTAACCTATCTTGTGGTAGATGTTGAGAGTAAGCACCATCTGAGGGGTATCTTATCCCTCTTATAAAAGACATTCCATACTTTCCAACCTTGCCTTCCCTTTGCGGGTAGCTTTTAAATATCTGACCTTCAGTTATTTTCTTAACACTTGTTTCTTCTGTAATTTTCAAGACAGTTCTTTACCAGAGCATTATCTTTATCATTCTTTGTCTAATCATTAAAGTTAAAGGTGACAGTCATTTTCCAGGACCTTCTAGTAAACTCCAAGCCTGTCATACTTTCATATGCATACGTCCTTACTTTGAGCCAAATCTCGGTTATTTATTGAAGTCTAATTTCCCATATTGTGTGTCCTGATCTCTGAATGTGGCAGATTCTTTTCAGAATGAACAGCTTCAACGTTATTGCTTTGGATGATGATATCTTTTAGAGAAGCAAAAATAAAGCTCTGCCATTCTTCCTGCCCCAAAGTTGGGTCCTGTGTGTACTTCACTCAAAGATACTGTCTTCAGACAGAGTTTAGGTTTCAATGGCACTAATCCCAACAAGGATGTGTAAGGCTTTCTTTCATGGGTGTCTTGTCAGCCACACTTAGTTATGGCTACCCATGTCTTTCAATGTCAAATAATACAAAAATTGCCTCCATGAAACATTACCTTTATGAAACTAAGTTCCTATTTTAAGAACCAAGACGGTAGAAGTAGATAATAATATGGTAGTATTAAATTTGCAAAAAACAACAGACTAATACAGTTGATAAAAATAATCCAAGTTGCATAGTAGGTATGTATTAATGGTATCAAGTGTTAGACACTTCAGCCTGGTAATAACCCTGAAGGGCTTAGAATTTAAATAGGTACTGGAGGTGAAATTTGGGGCTGAAATGTGACAAAATACCCTGAACTGGGTAATGATGTTTACAATAGATCTTGTTAGTTTTGAGTTTGAATGAATACCTCCGGTGATACTTATCTTCTCATCGAAGTTAAGTGTTGCAGGACTTTTGGGGGAAATCTGTATTTTAGGAATAACTTGAAATGGTATGACTATGCTTAAAAAAAAAAAATAAAATAGGAGGGACGTGCTTGACAGAATGCAGAAGATACTAAGTTGAAATGGAGTGCAACTTATACAGAAGTAATACTGGAATATGTGGGACACATTAGTCATTAATCTTGGTTGTTGACTAAGCTGAGTATGTGCAATGTGTTACTGCAGGGAAGAGCAGATTCTTGGGACATCCAAGGACATACCTTGTTTGTGGAGTGAGAAGGTGGTCCTTTCTGTAGCTCTGTGGCAACATCTGGAAAAGGTTCTTCTTTTTTATAGCCCTGAAGTTCACATTTGTGGTGAACAAACAGATAAAATAAACAAGCAGAGGAAAAGGGTAGAGAGGAGATGGACTGAGAAAAACAATAGGACAAGTAGGCGTTTTTATCCTGTCAGGATAGCAATTACAGCTCTATGGGCTGTTGTTGGTTTGCAATTTACTGTATGCATTGAGGGAGAAGAGAATTTCTGATCTTTATAATTTAGAATCATGATGGTGATTAGCCACAGAAGAAATCAATACGTTTCATGTTCAAATTGAGTTTACCAACTTGATTATTACACCCCCTACTTGAGATTTATTTTGAAAGCCATTTTGCATATTCTGCTAGAGCACTGCTTGCTGCTTATTGTAGCAATGTGAGCTATATTAAGCATGGCACACTGGAGATCTCTGATCTACTGCCTTGTTTTATCTGAAATTTAATTCAAACTACTGGTGTTTACTTCTGCAGCCTTATATGTTCTGGTTCAAATGTGACTTGCTTGGAACTGTATGTCTGCTTTTGTGTTAATCATGTGTATTTACCGTGTTCTACAAGTACATTTGCCATCCCAAGATCTTGCAAATCAAGATAATTAAAAATGGCAAGTTAATAGATGAGATTGTAGAGTAACCATTAATGCAGAGGGCAAGCTGATGTTAATTCCTATACAGAACATCTTCGACAGCAGATGTAGGTTCTCTTTCAAGTCCAAAGAGCACTGGGGGTAAAGGCTGAAAACAACGTGGATAGCAAGGTAGAGAAGCAAAGCACTGAAGTGATAGGAGGAGGTGGAGAAGCCAAGAAGTGACAGCTGAGACAGACACAATCAAGATTGAGCATTAGATCGAACTAAGGTAATGGATACCTTTAGATGACTTAATTCAGGATAGGGTTGGGGAATCTTGTTCAGAGAAGATACAAACTTCAGCAGTTGTCTTTATGATTGTTATAAGGAGAGAAACAAGGTGGAGCGTTTACTACAAAACTTACATTCAAGTGTAAATTATTTGGAGCAAGTACCATCTTTCCATTTTGTGTCTGAATTTCGAAGGCAGTAGGTATTTAGGCAGAGTGATACAAGCAGTGAACAGTTTACTTGAGTCTGACTCTGTAGCAAAAGAGTGGATAGGATGGGAGAAATCTGGGTTTAGTGATTGTGACAAAAAAAAAAAAGGTGGTGAAAACAGTTGCTTCAAACTGGCACACCTTATGGAGTAAACTGCTCAATAACAAGAACATAGCGCTACAGGGTCCCCAAGAGTTACAGAAATGGGAGAACAATTGCTTGTCATGTGGTTCCAATTAAAAACTTACAAATTGAAGAGGGCATTACAGATTTAAAACAATGGAAAACACAGCAAGCTGAATGTGCTATGGAGACCTGCTGCGGGAAACGCGATTCAGTTTTGATTGTCCTCCTGATTTGTGACATTTTTGGAAACGAAGGGGCACCAGGATGAGGATACAGGGACTGTGTGTTGTATTGAAGGATGCATTGAATTCATAAGGAAAAAGTGTTCTGTTTCACTTAAAAGAAGGATTTTGGTGACCAAGGTCAGCCTATTTTTGGACAAGTAGAAGAAATAATCTGCTCAATGATACTTATACTTACTAGTCATAAGAAACAGAAATCAGAATTAGAAAGGCCTGTATTGCACCAGTATGGCCTTTCATATCTGCAGCATTTAAATTACATAGAAAAATCTGCATGTGTTTTACCAAGTCCTTCCATCCATACAGTTAAAGAAATAAGCCTAGCATAAGTCATTTTATTTGTATTTTTTGAAGCTGATGCTAAATCACAGGATCTCCATTTATTTTTTTTTTTTTTTGTTCAAAGTGCTTCAGGCTTGCCAGGCCCTTTCACTAAAAATTGCAGTACAGAATGGTTGAAACTTAAAAGTGGTGGTTGTTTGGAGCCAAGCTTCGAAGAGGATTTTGTGGCTTCAAAGCTTTGTCATTCCTGACAATCTTTGTGGCACCACTGCTGTAAAACTGACTGCATCAGTAATTTTTTTAAATTTGATACTTCAGCTGTGGTATATAGTTCTTACTACTTTCTTCTTCTGACTTTTGTTCTAAAGTGTTACTCTCTGTTGGCCAAAGGGATTTTTAAGCAACTATCTTATAACTGTGTTTTATTTGACATGAAAAGGCGCTGTGCAGAAAGTGGGAAGTTGGATCTAAGTATCATCTAGAGAAGAGGCCCAGGACACTGCTTAGCTTTAACTAAGCATTAACTAAGTCCTTATTTCGTTTCAAGCCTGTTGTACATTTCCCTAAAACTTTAACAAGCAGTAGATTTTGTAGGCTTTTGTTTCTCACTTCCGTGAACAGGAAGGGTATGGATGCTGTGAATCTGGGAGGGTTGCGTGCCTGAGTTGTGGAGTCCAGAGGATTGCTCCAGCTTTTCAGAAACACCTCTGCTTTGGGACAGGGATCCTGCTGGTGCCTGGGGAGTTGTGAGGAGGAGCATGTACATTATTCAGATTAGGAACACAAGAGTATGTGGTGGGAAAGGACACAGATGTGGCTAGTTAAATTCCGTTGGGAGGCTGATGAAATGCAGAATAGTGTAAATTTTAGTTAAGCGTGATGTGGCTAAATAATACCTCTGAACCTGCCCTTAAGCTAAGGCTCTTCCATGTAGGAGCTGGGCTATCAGGGTTAACAGTAGGTAGAATGACAATGCATAACCTTTCTTATAGGTAGTTGCTGTTCTTAGATTTACAGATTAAAGGCTGTTACCTGGCTACCAGCCTATCTTTGATGTGGTTTTGAAGCAGCGTTCTGATGTACACAGCTCTCTGTTCTTCCTGTACAATTCTTGGGTTCCCTCTGTCCTGTCCCAAAAGCAACATCTATTTCCCTTGCTTATTTTATTCAGAAGAATTTGTGAAGCTATGAAGCCCTTTCTGTTCATTCAAATGGTTGTTTAATCTTGCTAGATTTCATGTGGCACTGTAGGTGAGGCTTGTGTGTTCGCATATGTTCTCTTTAAATAGCTAGAAATTATACCTAAATTCCTTGGTATGTATTTGGATAAGCTTCTCTTTGTTCAGCGGCATTACCTGTGACTTTGAGGTGTTTTTGTTAATTGATCTTGAAGCAGGCTCAGTGGCTTTAATTTGAATTAGTTTTAAAATTGCTCTTTATCTACTCCCTAAAAATTGCATATGCAACTACTTTGTTCTGTTAAATATGGCTTAGTTGTTTTTTGGGTTTTTTTTTGTTTGTTTTTCTTAGTAGAAACAGTTTATTTAGAACACTCTGGTACATCTGTAAGGATTGTGGAAAGTCATAAATATAAATTGAAAAAGAACATAAGAGGTTTTGGTTTTTGTTTTTTTCCTTTTTTTGTTTGTTTGTTGGTTTTGGGGGTTTTCTTTGTTTGTTTTTTTTTTTTTTTTTCTTTTTCAAAATGGTGATCCAGGAGATACTAGTTGTGGAAAAGAACAGTCTGGATAATACTCCTGAAAACTGGTTTTGGTTTTGGTTTTTTTTTACAGCCAGAGCTGCATTGCCATTCTATATAGACAGCAGATGGCAGCATTAGACAACGTGTGCCTTGTTCAGGTAGCCAGAAATCAAATGATTGCTTTTGGGGTTTCTTTTGTTCTCCCCCTTCCCCTTTTTTCTTTTATTTATTTGTTATACAAAGTAACTGGAGCTCCAAATTTGAACAAACTACAGGTTTCATCCTTCTGCTAAAAAAATTAATTTGTGAAAGGATCTATGTTTGTGCATGATGCAATGTGCTAAGAAATCATTCTCTGGAGTGAAAGACGAAATTTCTTTGCAGGAGGGTGCAGAGTGAGGGGAGAGACTGCTTTTTCACTGGACTCAGGAGGTTCTGTCTTATCCCAAATCACATGTATCTGTCCTTCCTCTACCCACTTACGGTACAAAATGTCATCTGGAAAAAAAAAAAAATTAGTCATAATGTAGCGGCAAAACTGTTGCCTGGAGAGTGTGCCTGCTGAGAGCCAGACGCAATTTGGAAACAGTAATAAGTTTCCCTTGATATGATTATTTTCACTCTGCTTTAAGGGGGAGAGAGGATGGAGAAGTGTTTGTTCCTAATGGGAATGCCCTTGAAAGAACAAGTAGGCGCAATCAAGGGAAAAATATATATATTGTGCTGTTAAGATTGTAGTTCTTAACGGACTAGAATAGATTCTAGTTAAATTAGAAAAGAGGTGGATTATGTGCCGAAGTTCGGTGCAGCAGTACTATCCCTGCAGCAAATGTCAGCATCTCAGCTGTGATGAGCGGTGTGTGGTGTTTGTGGCATGAGATTATTTTAGGGTGGTTAGTCAATGTCTTCATTAATGTAGTGAGAAATGCAAGACACTTGTGCCAAATACATTCTATCCTTAATGCAAAGAATGCATTGAGCACTTTTTTCCAGTACTGCTTCTTATGACTAAGACCCCATCATTTTTATGGGAGCAAAATGAAAAATGCACCTATGCAGCATTACCTACACTAGATGTTAAAAGTTGTCTTTTGTTTTTGCTATGTCCCCTGGTAGTATCCAGTCCCTCCCGCTTTACGGAGACTTAATAAAATACTGTTGTCCATTTGTGGCAGTCTGTAAATAAGGTTGCTGCAAAGTATGAGAAAATTCTGATGTCCTAAATTGTGTAGTTATGTATTCTTTTTAGCATTTAAAGGGTAGTTAGGGTAATTCCTTTTTGTACTTTGGAAGTATGGCTTTGAAAATGGTTTCGAAGCTGTGAAATATCAGCTTCTCCCTTCAAAGAAAGCCCAGGTAGATTTGAAGTGAAAGAAAACAAAAAAAACGGAGATAAACTGAGTGTGACCCTGCTCTGGCAGGGGGTTGGACTAGATGATCTCCAGAGGTCCCTTCCAACCCTGACCATTCTGTGATTCTGTGATTTTTAAATGTTTATTACTTCTTCACAGTGTGAATTCCCAACGCTGTAGGTATGACACTGTCAGTATTGTACTGGGCCTGGTGGTAACGAACGTTGTAACATTTATCTTTGCTTTTTTTGTCACTTATTTTATATCTCTTTTTTTTTACTTTAAATAATTCCTGATGAGAGAATCCTTGGTAAATCAGGGCTGCATATTCCAAGTTGCCTATTACATTAGAGCAAGTCTGATGTATTATTCAAGCAAATCAGTAATAAAAGATTTAAGCCTTTGTCAGTTAGCTGTAATGACTTCTAGCCAAATTTCTAACTGTAGTTCACCCAATGATGTGCTGATCTGTCGTGTCCCTTCCTCTAATATATGGAAGGGTTTTCCCATGAAAAAGAAAAGAAGAGGAATGTCTTCCCTGAGCTGTTAGGAAGGTGGCAGCAGTGCAAGTGGATTCCGAAGGGGTTTGTACTGATTATTTCAGTCCAAAAGGAAAGCAAGTTTTGGCTTTCAGACTACTTTGAATTTGTGGTGTGGGGCACTAGGTGGCCATCTACAATCCACTCCACTCTTGATTAGCCTGATATATAAGTAAATCAGCTTCTGCTTTGGATATCTGCCGCAGAACTGCCAGCCTCCAAACGTTTTCTCTGGCACGTGGAGTCCCCCATAACTTTCCTGCCAAATGCCAGATCAGGATGTGCTGTAACTAGCTGATTTGGATCACTCTCTGTTTGGTACTGAGGTTCAGAAGTCTGTGCTGGAAAGCATTTATTTTGTGTCTGTTAGTTTTTGTATTTTCTGTTAGTTGTAGTTGTCCAAGAGTTAGATGTGGCCATTTTTTGAGTTCTGTCATTGCGTGACAGAACAGGCAGAATTCCTGCAGAATTTCTTCAGGATTTTTAGCATTTGTACGTTAAAAACAGCGTGAGAGTTTATTATCCAAGATCGGTGTAATGTTGACCAAATTAGCACAGGTTCAATTGTGTATTGCTTGTATATACCGGACTTTTAAGAATATGATTTTTTTGCTACGTTTTCTTTCAATTTCAGTATAGGCTACAAGAAATAAAGAATAATTTTTAAAAACTTTTTCAACTAAGGTCAGTCTTTAGTCAGTCCAGATATTCTTTTATGGGTTTTGTTCTGCGTTTATGGGTTTATTGTTTGTGAATCTGTTATCTTGACTCTTGCTAGGAAAGAAAATATTATTGCTAGTTCTTGACTCTTGCTAGGAGAGAAAAGATTATTGTTAGTTCTGTGTTTGGGCTCAGACTCTTCCAAAAATGTGATCATATTTTTGCAAGGGTGGGGGTCTATGAAGAACCGTGAGGAGAATTTCATACTCTAGATAGCCAAAAAACCCATGTCATTTAAATGAGAAACATATAAATCTGCTGGATTTGAGCATGATTTTGATGAATTTGGCTTCTGGGTTGCATGTTACATGAGAGAAGCTGCAAGGACTGACATACCATTGACATCAGAAAAGCTGGGCAAACTTATATTAAAAAAAAAAAAGCCTAAAACCCCAAATACTAATACTTTCCCAGTGCAGCAGTATACAGACTTACCAGTGTCAATGAATATTGTTCTGCTAGTATATTTCTTATTTCATGCTTCATTTTCTCTTCTCCCAGAGCTAGAAGTGTCATAAAGTGTTTTGCATTATAAGTACTAGGGATATTGTGTAGAGACAGTATTTGCCATGTTCTAAGAAATAGAAGGTGCACAGTGAAATCTAAGAAATTGAATAGACAGTTCCACCTATACCATTTTCCAAAAGAAATCGGCAGGAAATAAATGTGTGGGCATTGGAGAAAAACTGTGTGTGTATGTATGTCAATGCCTTTTTCTTTTTTCTCCATGCAACAAAACTGATAGATGCACTTGCTATAGATAGGTCTGTACATAGGCTGTGCATATTAGTCTTCACAGTGCTTAATGATATTTAGGTTTAGCCTAGCTATCAAGAGGCAGGGAAAGGAAAAAATACGGTAAAGTAGTGGCTCAGCTTCTCTCGAATGGGTTTTAATTGAGCTTTTTGTGATGAAAAGCTAATGCTATCTGTTTCCTAGAGATGACTAATTCTGTGTTCCAGTTGTAAACCGAGGAGATTGGACTGTAGTCAGAGAAGGCTTGAAACAAAATGTTGGAGCAGGCATTTGGTTGACTAAATATTTTAAATACATTGAGTTATGCTGGAGGGAGGAAAAAAGCTACCTATTTTTGTTACAGGTTGTACACTTAAGGGTAACAAATAGGAACACTATGACTGGTGCTAGACAAATATTTTTAACAGGGGTGTTTCCTGTTGTGGTTCTTGGAAGAGGAAGTAAACATCTGTATCAGAGAGGATTTGCTATTACCACTGATAATTGTAATGATTCTCTTCTATGAAAGCTGCTTAACTCCAACAAGATATTTAACTACGTATTTTAACATATTTGTATGGCGTGCATACAAATAAGATCTATTTTCAGTAATATTCTATACCTCTTTTCTGCATTGATCAGCTGTAGTACATTCTGAGTACTTCTGTATATCACTGAAATGAAAGATTTTACTGCATCTTGAGAATGAGCGTTTATGCTTCCAGCTTCTCACATTTTTTCCGAGGTTTCTTTGATCTAGATATGGTGAGGTGAAGAAAAAGGATAGTCCCAGAGACCAATGGTGTTCAAAATACCAGTGCCTGAAAATGTTGCCTCAGATTGGTAAGCTTATTCAAGCAGAACAAATGAGAACCAAAAATGCAGATTCCATCAATACGTCTGCACTTCATGTCTTCCTGAAGCAGGGAACATTAATAGATCTCCTCATGTTACTCTGATTAGCTATATCTAGAAAACATGAGCCTTTGCCACTGATGCAAAGGTACGAGGTATGCACTTTAAAAGTCACAAAGGAAATGTGAAGCAGTTTAGCAGTGTTTTCTAATTATTCCTATTGTTTATATTCTTATTTGAGTAGATCTTAAAAGGGTTGTAATGTTTATTTGTGAGTACCATGTGCTTAGAGCTGGGGAATTTCTCTTCTCACAAGTGTTCCGGGGTAGGAAGTTCTAATATCGGCAATAGTGTTCAATTTGTTCTTGCCCTCCAAACTAGAAAATATTTACTTCCTAGAACACCACTCAAGTGTGGTTTTTTTTCCCCCTCCTCCATTTTACAACCTTGGAAACTCTGGCAGACGGCTAGGCTCAAAACAGTCACACAAGAGTGCATCTTACTCAGTGTAGTGTAAATGGAAGGGACTCAGTGAAAAAGCAAAGCACAAAAAAATCTTTGTATCCATTCTTACATGGCTGAGTCTGTAGTGAGCTTCAAAGGTCTTGCATCTGAGGAAAGCGATGACATGAAGAAAGTATTCAGTGTGGAAGATCATGTAGAGATCAAGAGAATTGGAAACGAAGTCAGCAAAGTAATATTTCTAAAGAAAGCCTTGTATAGGAGGGAAAATAGAAGATAAGTTGGAAACTATGTCTAATATTAAAGGTTTTAGGAACAGAAGGCATGAAGGTGAGAGCTGAAGGAGGAACCAAAAAGAACAGTTAAGACCATAAATATGTGATGATGACTGCAGCAGGATATGAAGTAAAAGAGAATCTGGATTTTGTAGGACTGAGTGAGTCATGAATTTCTGCGTGAGGTACTGGCCAGAGCAGCATTACATCGCCGACAAGAGGCTACATCTAGCACGTATGAAATCTGGGGGCATGTATTATATTGGGGGCAGTTCTGCTGTTACGTTTAATGTTTCTCTGAGGGCGTGTACACAGCCTTTTTGGTTCGGTGCTGATTTCAGTAGAGGCTGCTTTTCTAAGTGAAACTCGGCATCATCAGTCTTGCTGTGAGAACCAAGCCTCGCTAATAGATCTGTTTCTAGCTCTAGCTCATCTAGTTGTGAAGAAGGTTGCCCTTCCTCTCTTAATCACTGTGCTGCTGAGTTGCATGGCCTATGGCTATGAAGACAGAAAAAATATTGAAGAAGATTGAGCTTCTGCGTTCATCTTTGAGAGGTGACTAGACTTCCTTGCCTCTGTCCATCCATTTCAGCACCAGAACTTCCACTGAAAATAAAAACTTGTCTTAAACATAAATCAGAGCCTGGGAATAAAACATGTCATGTGGTTAACCTTTAATACAATGTAACATTTAAAGAATAGTTTGCATCTTTTGCTGGTAAATTACTACATAAATATTTAGATTAGGTGCGAGTAGGAATGTGGCATTATTTATGGATCCATATTTCTCTGGCATTTCAGATGCATGGTTGTTTTGCTCCTTAATAAATGCAGATGTTAAAAGAACAAGCACACACAAAGTGCTAATTTTAAAGCTTTGCAGCTCAGAGGAGAAAAATCTCCATGTTTTGTTAGAACTGCTTGTCTCCTGTTGCATGATAGAGAGAAATACTTTAACATACTTGCAGTTGCATTAAGCTCCTTTATTTCTGATACTTGTCATGGAGTGACATGTCTCACCTGTTAGTGCAGATTGGTAGCAGAGCAACCTGTCAGATCTGAAGATGTTTTGGTGCTGTCTGTTCCTTCTCACTTCAGAGGCAGATGTGTTATGGTACAGTTACTGCTTTAATTTTTGCCCCTATCTTGCTTCAGTTCTCTCTCACCTTAATCCTTGGAAGGGGAAGGCATGAATTTATGAAATGTCTTACTGGTGAAACTGTCAAAAAAAGAGGAAAGCGCAGGTTCCTTTTTTTTTTTTTTTTTCCCCCTGGTTTAGTTAGAGATCAGACTGTTAGGGAGACTGACCACAAAGCTACATCGCCAGTACAGGGCACAACAGTTCAGAAAATGGTCCTGAAATAATATCATTGCAAGCTGTTGCGGAAGCACTCTGAGGTCCAAGACATGTGAATTCTCTTACTTGCACTGTGCAGACTTCGGGGAAGTTAGGTAAATCATGTACCTTCTCTGTTGCTCGCCTTCCCCTTTATCAAATGTGACCTTCCTTGTATACTGAGCATACAAGGATGATGACAGTAAGTCCACTGATACCTGTAACCTATTCAGATACTGCAATGATGAAACTTCCTAGCTATTAGCACAAGTGAGCAAGTTTCCATTTGAGATGGGAAAGGTATGGGTATTTCCTTGATCTGTTGAAATTAAGGGGGGATACTGAGCAACTGTGCTGCAGTCTTGACTTCTAGATCAGTCCAGCACTTTGAAAGTTAATTCTTTGGGGGCTATCACTCCTCCATGGTCTCCATGCTGTTTATCAATGAGAGCACCTCACTAAATGTTCATGCCTTTGTGCCTTGGGCTTGGCAGAATTATCACTTGAGACCTGTAGGTTCTTGTATTCTGGTTCACTGAAGAGTTTCCCGTCTTGTGTTTTGAACTTCTGCGGGGAAAGTAGCTCCATGGATTGATTTGTTTATTTTTATTTGTGGTCCTCTTTTTGAAAGCCAGTCACTTCTAGTCTAGGCCCCTTGGAAGGTGTTCACATACACTAATTTTCCTTCGCTAGTTGTTGGCAAGACAGAGGTGTTCCCATATAGCTAGGTGTGCAGGTTACCTTGATGACCTGTTGGTCTGGAAAATACCCCTAATTTCTCTGATTTTTATAGGCCCCTATTGTATAGAATCTTTTGGTGTTGAATATTCTTCCCCATTTCCTTATGGTGTCTTTGGTTTGATGGCGCGTAAATTTATTATAATCACGGGAATGCATTTTACAAGAAGGCCTTTTCAGTGCCTGACTCACCTGAGTTCTTCTAAGAATCCATGGTGAGCCTTGCATTATCTGCAGACTCACTGGATTACAGATTTTTCTGGTTTTGTTTTCATGGAGAGTGGCTGTATGCATGGAGGCATCTGACTGGGATTGTGACTGTATTCCAGTAAGTAAAGAATTTGCCAAAAACCTATTTTCTTACTCAAATATTAATCCTGTGAGAAGAGGATATCTGAAAGTATCATTTTCTTGCTGCCAGTAATTGTCTTTATGCAAACTCTTTTCAGCTATTTTTTCTTCTGATGAACACTTCTGAGTTCAGATTTCAGAATTCCTGTCTTCTGCAGTAACGGCCCTCCAGCACTGATATCCTGAAGGCTAACACACACCAGTGTTTCCCTAAGAGGCACGGAGAACTATAATGAGGGAAAAAAGTCCTAGCTATGGAGAAGAGGTTCTCTCTCGTCCCTGCCAGTGCATTAGGCTTCCTTGGTTTGTACATATCCAGATGGATGTGTCAGAAGTTCCATGTAAGAAGCCAAGAAGACCTCCAGAATGCCACTATTCATTTATGGTAATAAATGTGAGGATATAGGGACGAGATGAGTGTTTTTCTTGTAGGTAGTACTTGTTTTTACCTGAAGGCATGTAAACTTCCAAAAGGACAAAAGTAAACATGAGTGGGTCAGTGTCAGTCTTGGAATAGGTCTCTCCTGGAAAGGCTATTTTTCTAGTACAAAACTAATCAGCCAGAGTAAGCATCTTTATGTCCAAGAACAGTAGAAAAATCCCAGGATCTGTACATTTGACTCTTGGAAATTTAGTCTTTGCTATCAATAATTCCCAGTAGAATCAGTACACGTAATTTGTTTTCTTCCTTTTCAATAAATATTAATCATTTGATTTGGAAAGCTTTTTGTTGGCATAGGGTAGCTTCAGAAAATCAAGTGTGAGGGAAAGGGAATTTTCTTAACATGCTTTCTAACAATTCATGAGTGGTAACAATCCTCTTCAGATGGTTGGAGAAGAGGTATCTTCAGTACACTTAACAGGTTAAATATATTAAAACTTGCTAATTGTACTATGATGAGAACATAAAATGTCTGTACCGTGTCAAATGCCCAAGTTCAGTGTTTTAATGCTGACAGCAGCCACAAGCATGTGGCACAGGGTAAGCGGATAGTAATACTTGTCCCCAAAAGTCTCGCAGTGTCCAGAAACCTGTAATTAAAAAATGCAGTCAGAATATTTCACTGTGTTTGATAGCACCGGATGGATATTTTTTTTTGTTGTCAGCTTGTTTAGCTGAGTCCATGTAAACTTTAAATGTTTACAGCCTTCTGCAGAGAGCAGTTCCATGGCTTAGGGGAACTCTGAAAAATCTTCTCCATTTCTTTTTCTGGAACCTGGTTGGTAGAAGTACAGGAGAGCTTGTAAACACCTGAATCTGTTTGTTCAGTTGCTGGACATACGCATATTCTCTGTCCTGAAATGCTTCCAATAGAAATTTTCTGTCTTGCTGGGTCCTGTATTTATCTGGCTCATAACAGTTCTCCTGTTTGTGCAAGAATGAGGGCCAGACTGGTCCCTTTGGTCTACTGAGAACATAAAAATGTGTATTTTTCTTTATCTGATTCCCTTCATATAATACTAAGGCACATTGCTCTGAGCTGTCCTGGTATATCTACATGTCCATAAGACGCAAATGTATGTAAGCTCGGACAGTGTTGTACTCTTTCTATCATACAGCTTCCTTTTTTCTGATGATCCAGCTCTGAAGAATTTTAAAATGCCTGTTAATTCGAGGAGCTGTGGTTCACTTTATCTTCTTCTAAATCTCAGATTGTCAGGAGGAAAATGCCATCGTTCAGTAGGTTGGGAAGTTAGAAGTTTCCTGTCTTACGATATGTGGATGTGTCACCTTTTGATCTGGGTGTGAGGGAACTGAAGTCAAGAAATGAAATCTGGAGTGTTAGTACAAAAAATTATTTCTATTTTTAATTTCTCTCAGTTTTAAACAACCCTGCTTACTTTACCTAGCCATGTCTTCCATTTTGAGCTATGAGGCTTATTTTTGCGTACTGTTGTTGCAAAGAGAGCCTAATACCAGGAAGAGCAGCAGAACACACCCTGTTTCAGACAATACTATTTGGGACCTTAGTGCTGTAAATGATGTAGAATTGTGCATGTATTAATGAGGGGTATAATAGGTTTCAGTCAAAGTGGGAGATAAGATGTGTTAATCTTGTATATTAAATAGTCCTACAACAATGAACCTTATAATGAGGGTGTTATTAAATCTTTTCTTCACTGGCTTCAGTTCAGTCAAACCAGTGCTTTTCACTTCGGCATGTTTAAGGACAGTTTTTACAAGAATGGACCAACTTTCTGAGGCCTTTGATGTCATTCTGAAATACTTATATAGTTAGAGATGTGTATAGCACATGAAGGAAAAGGAAATCTTTGGGGCGCTCTGACATGGCATACTTTCCTTTTTTGGGTTTGGGGACACCTCCTTTAAAATTAGTGTTAGTGTGCTTTTATGGAGTTTGATTTGACCTCAGCTGCCTTTTAAGAAAAGGAGCATTACATTTCTCTCATCAACAGCGTGCAAACAGATTGTGTTCTAACAAGGTTAGAAAGACTGTTAAAATAGCAATAGTTTTAAAAGAAAAAATTTTCTAGAATGATCTGTGATTTTTACATACTGTGCTGTTCTAGCTGTAGCACTGAAGGCAGTTCCATAAGAAGGGCAAGATTTCTTGGCTCGCTGATATTTATTTTTTTTCTATTTCAGTCCAGCAACATTTAGAGATTTTTTCATCTCACCACTTGCGGATAGTCAGATTAAAATCTATGTGCTTCTGTGTGAGTATGTTCCAGTTTAAAAGGGTGAAAAAAGAAAGTTGAAACACCCAAGCCTGATGCAGACTGATGCAGAGAGGCAACCTCCTGAGGAAGTGGCAGACAAAAGAATTTGCCATAGCAGCCAGGTTTCCTTTCCTGTATGGACCTGAGCAAGGAATCTCGTGTTCTGCGAGTGGTGGGAGTTTGGCTGAAGGAGGGTCTGCTTTTCTCCGTCAGCATTATTCCCAGTTGAGGGCTGTGAGGAAAAGGTTTGGTGAGACACATCAAGTATATAAAATTAAGAGTGATGATTGATTGTTTCCTGCAAGGAAGCAACAAGACAGACACCACTGTGTATTCTCAGGTGATCCCCATTCTGATAGTAACCGAGACCAAACCTGATTAGCTTTGTTATAAAACGAGTTGATGTTTTGTGATCTTACATTCTCATTCCCTGCAAAGCAGACACCTTTTTGATTTACTATGTGCATTCTTTAATTGAGATGGAGGTGCTGTAGCTCTGTTCTCCGTGAGTTCAGGTTTTACATTCCATTTCTCTTTTGCCTCTTCATCCCCTTTCCTGCATGCATCTGACTCCAAGCTCACATTTATCCTGTTAAGTAACTCCTCTTACTGTGTCTAAACATAACAGGCTGAGCATCCTTTCTCAGATACCTCAATTCCCATGTAGGCTAAAAGCACCTTATCTCTCCTCAGGCTTCTGCCAGGAGCTCTGTTGTCAAATTAGAGTAAAGAACATGACTGTTTTAATATCGAGTAGCACTGATATGATAAATGGCTTTGTGTAAACAGTAACGGTGGCTACTGTGAAAGATTTTCTAATTCTCACAAAGGCCTGCAACTAAAGCAGCGAGTATTTCCAGTGGTGGGTAGTTTATGTAAAGCAGTGACTGCCTGTGTGGATGGAGGGGAGCGTAATTTGAGGAAGGACGGTGGCAGGAGGATCGCACGGCGGATTTTCATGTTTCAAAGTGATGTGTTAGATCCCCCTCTGTAACAAAATTAACCTCAAAATTTGACAAGTGCTCTGTGCAAGTTGTTAGGCGAGCGGTAATATCCAGCAAGGTCACTAGGTGGAGCGACAGGTCCATTTTTTTTTGTCGCAGGGGCTGACCAGTGCTTTTGTCGGCTTTGCAGATGCACATATGGTAGAATATTATCATTTTATGGTTACAATTATGAGCAATTTGATAGAAAATGAAAGCTAAATTATGCAGTGTTCCTTTTATTTGTTTAATTTTGCACTCTAAATAGGTAAAAGGGAAAAAAATAGCACTCTTTGTGTGTGGATGGTGATAGGTGCATTACCTTCTTTTGGCTTCATATTCCCACACAGCACAGGTTGAGATTATTTTCTGTCGTACATGATGAAATGTGTGGTGTTGTTCTCAGATGCTGGGACTGTTTTGCACAGAAATTGTATATGGGTGAATCTCTAGGCTCCCTTTTTCCATAAAAAAGGATCATACATTTACGGGCTGATAGACAAATACATAAGTAACAAGTTCCTTACCAGTTTCCAGTGAAAGAGGCTGGGTAGCTGTGCCGTCTAAACAAATGCCAAAGGAAATGTTTAAATCCTGAAAGTCACTATAGACGTTGGCAGAGCTCCCTTGAAAGGAGAGAGAGTGTTCTGAACAAAGTCCTTCTTGCCAGTGAAGGAAAATCTCCTGTTGTCGCAGGTCTTAAGCCAAAAGTAAAACATTGGTGGCCCATGCCAGGACCAGTAGCCTGTTACAATGATCTGCGGGGTCTATATTTTGCGTATCCAGGTTCTTATTTTTTCTGTTATCAGATCCCTTATGTTCTTTATTATGAAAATGAATGTTTTCAGTAGTGTGTGTAGTGGCATAACTTGCCTTTTGTGTGTGGCATTCTTACCTCCTTTTCACTAGAAGAAAGTTGTTAGCACAGCCAGGCTGCAGAGTAAACCCTTGTTTTCTTTTTTCTTTGCTTGTAAATATCCTTTTGTTTGTATTAATGAAGATAAGGCTGGAGATGTGTTTTCCACTTGGAATGGAAAGTGCAAGCTCTGAGATGGTATTTGCATTTATTGATCCAGGCACATCTGCTGGCATATGATGGCGTGTGATATTTTTGTCCTTGCCCACCTTTGAACCAGAGAACATGGCAGATAAGCTGTCCAGTTTGATTGGCATATCCTGTGGAAAGGATTTTCAATACATAGGATCAAATCTGGTACCCTAAACTTCTTTCGCATTTTGAAAGTATGATAGAGACTTCTCTGAGTTCCTGTGCTGTGTTGGACATTAGTTTTAGGTTTAAATGCTTTCTTTGCTCTCTTTAAATCATACTGGCTATCTTTTTGTTTGGCCAGTTTTAGATGCACTGTATTTATATTGTGCATTTCAATATTTTTCAGTATCTTTAAAGTGAACTTGGGGAATTTCATAATCTGGGTGGTACAGAGCACCTTGGTAGATGATATAAAACTCAGGCTATGTATAAAAGACATTAAAAAATTACACGAAATAGGAATAAATCATACTGGCAAACCAGTTGCTGCCTTTTTCTTTTTTTACGATCAATTTTAACAGTTGCCCTACAGGTGGTATGGGTGGAGATGGAAAGATTATTTTTTGAAAACAACTCATTCAGTTGTTTAGGAAACTGCATTTTTTTTTTTTAATCTCTGTTCCCACCTGACATCAGTAAATCCAGAGATTAGATTTGAATTTGATGTTTTACATATGCTTCCTGAAAGCTCCAAAGTACTGCCCTGGCTTTGTCCCTAACTTTGTTCTTAAATCTGTAGCTTTTCTTTAGGTAGGTAACCATAACTTAACTGATTTGTATGCGCCATATGCAGTCTTGGCTCACTTCAAAGTGTAATCAAGTCATGAACTAATTACAATACCATATTCCCAAAGAATGTAAATTTAATTTCCCTTCAAACAGAATGGGAATGTATTAAGCAATTCCTTTATATGAGAGCTGTGGCATTCAACAACATAATGCTGATGCTTCAAAGAGAAGTGAAGTTCTTAACTTTTGTGGACCTTGTGACCTTTTTCCCTATGCATCTTCCCTTTTTATTCTTGTATCTTGAGTTAATTTACTGCCTGGATAACAACATTAAAATATTCAAGTATAAATTAAAATGTAACTGTTGGGCTTTAGATTGGAGATCACTCCATCTTATTGTATGTGACTTGCTTCTTTATAGTGTTTTCAGAAATGTGCTTCCTGAGGATTTTGGAGCAGAAAGAAATCGTGTTTTCAATTGAAGGCTCATAAGTTCGGACCCGCACCAGATTTCTTTAATACATTGAAAAGTGGATGTGCAGAAAGTTCCCTACAGGTTCTTAGCATCACTGTGCCAAGGAGTCCACATAAACTCAGTTATATAAGAACGAGTGAAGTGAAGTTGTTCATAAAACATTTTATTACCTTCAGTCTTTGCAGCATCTTCAGAGTTTAGATAATAAACCTTCATAGAAGTTACTAGTCTTTACCCTTTCACAGAACAATGATTCACATAGGTTCAAGCCACTTATTTTATTTCTTTTAATTTTAAAGGCAGAAGAAACGTGTTAGGGTTGACTTTGATCTGTGCCTGGATAGTTTGATTTCCAGAATGCAGTCCTCTTGTCGCTTTTCTGAGATGACATTGTCAAAGCGCAGGACTATATATGTATTAAACACAAGTTGTATTTTAAAATTAAATGTGGGTCAGCTTCCAATGAAGTAAGTAATTGTTTAATGCTAAAGGAAAGAGCTTAGAATATCTTAGTTTATATTTTAAAATGTTCCTTTTAGATGTTAATTCATTAATACCAGCAGTTTATTTTTATTCATATGACTTACATTCATATGTAAGTAGTTGAAGCTGCATTATTTTAATCCTTTCTTTGGTTAGGAAGAAGAGAGCCTGCAGGTGGAAATCAGAATGACATACATATTGCTTCTTTCCCAAAAGGCGTGGTATCTTGCTGCTATTGATATGCAAAATATTAAGGTAGAAAATAAACCTTGTTGCCTTATGTGTTAAAATACTGAAAAATATATGCTTGGGTGATGCATGGAAAAATGTGGGCCCGCTTCAAACTGAGCGCACTTGTACTGTAGTTTGCCACGAGGCTGTCGTGGGCCTTTGGGGCTCTGCAAACTACACATTCTATTCCCTTGTATTATGAGTGTTTAAATGTAGCCTGAGCCTTAGTTGTAGATACAGGTATAGAATTATTTGGACACCCAGCTATGTTGGATCTTAGCCTTTGCTTGAATTTGGTGATATGCTTTCTCACTCTTGCAGCAGCATTTTAAGATGTTTTTGGGCTACCGAGTAACACTGCAGTGGGATGCCATCATAGTACAAGGTGCCAAAGTTATAGATGCAGAGGTATATCTAAACAGATGTGAGGTTGCTTTGAGCATTGTTCCAGTTGCCAGCCACAGTCCAGCCGCATTGTAGAAATGGTGTAGTAGTGTTGTCGCAGCCAAACTAAAAAAAAAAAAAAAAAACAACCCACAAAAATATCAAAGCAAGGTAAATTTGATCAGGCATGAAGTGCTTGATGCTGGGTACTGTGGCTGTGCACAGCTCTTTCAATAGGTCTGCCTTGTGCACACCTAGTTAGAGGGCAGGCAGACAAGCTCAGGTCTGCCTGCAACTTACCTGAATAGATTTTTCTTTGGAGACTGAAGACCTCTCTTTCAGCGTTCAGCCTAGATTCAGCAACGTAGTGTCAGTGGTACTTCCTCACTGTCTCCTTCTTAGCCTAGTTTTTTCACAGCTTTTGTCTTGAAGGGACTACCTGAGGCAGTGAAGAAGTTTGGTCTTTGCTGAAACTGCCAATATGATGATAACTAGCCAGGTTTCTAGATGCATGTCCTTAAGCAGGGATTAAAAAAAAAGTGTTTTGTGTCTACTACATCATGATTGCAGATGTCAAAAAGCTTTCTTCATCACGTGCTGAAATCATATCCCTGAAGGCTTCTTGTATCTCTACTGCAAAGTGTAAGTTATTGCCATCTCATTTAAATTTAAATCCAACTTATGCCTATTTGACTTTTTCCTTCCTTTGCTTGCTTTATTCATCTTTGCATATCTCTGTAATAGCTCTGACTCTCTAGAGAATCTACCCGTTGGATATAGGGGCTGATGGGACTGGAGCATCTTGTTGCTGAAGATGGAGATTTAGCTCTTGTGTTCTCTTCTGGACATAGATCAGAGTATGCAGCCTTGAACAAAAGGACGTTCCAAGTCAGAGCTACAGTCGGAGACCATAGGAGTGAGTCATCCCTGGGCATCTTGTTTGATGCTTGGGAAGTCTCTTAAGGCTTGCCTGCATGGGTGAATGCAGGCAAACTTGCACTCTAAGCTAATCAGGTGCAAGATGAACCTGGTCTGTCAGTGCTGTGCCTGAGCTGTGCTAACTTCCCCTACAGCTGCAAGACTTGTGTAGTGGAGCTGGCTTGTGGAGCGTGGGACTGCTGGGCTGCACGTGTGTGCATAGACATGCCTGAAGACTACCTGTGCCACAGCTGTTCCATGTGTAAAAAGGCAATACTAGAGCTTATGCCTGTCCCAGAAATGTTTGTGGCAAGCCATTGAGGAACGAGTTACTAGGTGAGGAATTCTCACAACCACTCTGAAAATACAACAGGGCCTTTGTTACTACTTTGATTGCCAAAAAAATCTTGTTAGTTGTGTTCTCCTCACTTGAGGAGTTTCTAGAAAAATTTTTCCAGCCTCAAGTTCATGTGATTGGAGACTGCTTTAGTTTTTTTGCTTCTTTAAAATAAAGGGAGGTAAAACCAAACAATTCTTCTTGAACAACATAGGCTAGAAAAACTTCTCTCTGAAGAAAAAGTCCTCTACCTTTTTTTTTCCTTTTTTTTTTCCCCCCTCTTATAAGAATTGATTTGAGAAAGGCAGAACTTCAGAAAATAGCCCTTTCAGAGTTGTCTGGCATTGGAAAGATTTTTAAAACCTCAGCTCTAGATGAAGAGACCAGTTGAACTGCTGTAGCGCGAACATTGCTCACAGAAGGATGTGGAGGCTGATTTGTAGAACTCAAAAGCTTTCTAGGAAATAGCTGGATGCTCTAAACCAAAACACTTCAGATTTTAAGATGGGCTTCACTTATAGTCAACGAGGCAGTAGAAACAGTCTACTGGGATCAGTACAGGAGGTCACTGGGTATGCCAGAGATTGGCGCTTTTTCTTCCCCACCACTCCCCTAGCCACCTTCCCCCCCCCGCCCCCATCCTGGGATTCTGGGAAGCAAGGAACTGTAGCTGTCTGTCCTACTTCAGCTTGAGAGGGCTAAAAATATTTCAGCAATGAGTAAACTGGAAGTAGTTGCTGTAGACTTAAAAGCCTGAGGCTTAAGAATGGAGCTGGAGAGAGGGTAGGGTTGAGACTTTGTAAGGTGGATGGACCCCACCAGACAGGTCGCTGCTGCTGGAATAGGTGTACCCCTCTCCCACCAGCCTATTCCTTCTCCCTTCATGCCAGCTCTTGTGCTTAACTGACCTGTTTCTGGGTCAGTTTGCTGAGCCCTCGGAGTGTGTAAGAGGTTTGGGAGAGCTGCAGAGCTGGTGCAGATGGAGGCAGTGGACTCTGCGGGGTGAGAGGGGAACGTGTCTTTGGCAGCAGTTGAGCATTAGGTTGGCTGTCCCTTCTCATGAAACCTCACCTGTAAGAAAGAGCTCTTTGTTCCCTGCCTAACGTCCTTCTCCCTGGAAATCTGTTCCTGGTCTCTGTAAGCATGTCACCACTGCATGCTAGCAGTCCCTCTTCTCAAAACCAACTCTATCTCCACTGAGGTTAGTAGCTTGTAAGAGCCATAAATGAACTCTTAATTCTGTGACTTACATTCAATGATGAAATTAACTATTTTATTCTATAAAATATATAGTATTTGCAGTATGACATGTAAATGTGGCTGTTGAAATCTTAACCTTTGCATTTCTGATTTTTTTTTTTTGTTGGGTTTTTTTTGTTTCCTCCCTCATGCACAACCTTAATACTTTACTAACAAACTACATAAAATGCATTGCTGAGATACATTCAAATGCATATTTCTTGGACATAAAATTACAGTTTAGTGAAATGCCAAGTACCACTTCTCTCGGGTAACTAAGATCTTGTAAATCCAATATTTGTGCTCCTGAACACATGAAGAAATATTTGATGTGAGCATTTAGGCACATTACTTTTTCTGTGGAATGCAAATCTGTAGGACTTGTCCTATATGTTTTTTTCACCCCTTTAACGTTTTTTTTTAAAGCAGATTATGAAAATATTTGTCATTACCTATGTATTTGCCTAGAGACTGTATTGCCATAGTACACATGTGCCCTTGTTACACCTGAATGATTTCAGTATTTTTGTGGCAGTGTTGTATATTGTCTGGCTAATTTGTACAGGATAAAGAGATCATCTTGCTACTTTTAGCAAAAAAATTCAATGGAACGGAAGAGTAAGATCTAATATTAAGGCTTTTTTCTTTCTTAAGAACATATTCTGCAGTAAATGTACCAGCACGTTATGGAGAATTATCATACCTAGAGCTATTCTGCATGTGTCTTAAACAAATGAACATTTTCTTTTTTTCCTGTTTGAAGCTTCATGTTTACTTACTTAATAAGCAAAGCAGGGCTTTGGACTCTTAGACTATGGGGGCTGTAAAAATACTTTGCTTAATGTAGAGTGATTGTGTGAATGAACAAAGTTTTAATCTTCCATTACAGGAAGTTTTAACAGTCACAATGTTGACCAAATCTTAGAAGAATTTCAGGGATATCTCGGCTGCCATTCAAACTCATGTTAACTATTGCCCTTCCCACTCATAATCACATAACTGACCTTTGGACAATCAGGATTTGCTTGCATGCTTTCTTACTGTTAATTTTACATGTCATGTTTTAAGCTGTATTTTAAATAAATTTGACAGCTGCAAACTAGAGATGGTGGCATCATGCGCGCAACAAGGGCTCTGCAGTCTGTAAAACGCAATTTGGGCATCTCTTTTATGGTACACTTGCACCACGTATGTGCTAAGCAGGGGAGCGAGGGCAATCCTTCCTAGTTTTCCAGCAGGACTGATACTAACCCTGTGGCAAGAGTTGAGGGTAGGTGCACGGCCATCAGTTGTGTGCCCCAAGGCTGTTTAGGGTACTCATTCCTTGTGCCAGCAGTGTGCTAGCTGGAAGGAGAAGAGGGTAAAATCTGTTTTGTGGGGAAGGGGCTGCTGAAAGCAAAGTGAATTAAGAGGGCTGTAAAAAATTGATAAAGATAGGACTGTCTGTTTTTATATTCTGCCACATAACATGGGTTTAAATGAATTTCCCTATAATTTGTCTTCAAATACCGACATTTAACTCTTAGGCTGTATAAATGAACTGGCTTTTTCTAGAGTAAAATTCATGCCCTGCGTCCAGGCTAATATGTTCACCTACTATAAACATTACTGCCTATGGTTACAACCGGAATAAAAAATTCCTTTTATATACATCATAGCTGGCAGATACTCCTGAGACCACCACAAATCACTTCAGCCTTTTGGTGCTCTCTGACGAAATGAACTGAAATGTAAAGCAGCTCAGGCTTCAGGCATGCTGGCTCTGGAAAGCAGTTAGCTTGCTTAGACCATTGTTTGTACCTTCCTGTATTTCCAGGTGCTGAGCAAAGATATTCTAGGAGCTCTCCTGATTGATTTAAACATTGGGGTTTAATAACCTCCCATTCATTCCTAAAATGTTTTAGTTGCTCTCTGTGTAGCCTTTCATTTAAAGGAAAGAAAACCAGACAAACAACAAAAAAACCCCACCCTGGCAACCCCCCCCAAGAAGTTTTTGTTCCCTACCTTAATTGCAGTGACTTGTTATTAAAGTATTTATTCAGAGTAATCTCTTTGGACAGCGAGCCCTTATCCCATCTGCATGCATAATTAAAAGTGAGGGGGGAGAGAGGGGAGCATAAATGGTTTACCATGCTACACGAGCAAGGGAAGGAATTACACAATGACAGGTGAACAGCAGTTTTATCTCCTGTTGGAATTTCAGTGCTGCAAGCAAGGCAGGACACTGTTGCTTGCTAATATCCTTGCAAACACCACAGTTGCTGCTTCTCCAGATTACTGTCCAAAAATCATTGCTGGTCTCTGAAAGGCCTGCAGTGCTGCATCTGTGGTTGTGGGTTTTGGAGCCGTTGGTGCTCAGGCAAAGAGATTGGATTTGGGTATGTGGGCTTGTGAATCCATTTCTGTGCTTAAAAATTGACTATTTACTTACTTGGCTGGCTATTTATTTATTTATAAATAAGCACTGGTAGTGTCTGGCTTTGCTGAATACAAATCACAGAGTTGTAATTGTTCCAGCTGAAACAATGTCATCACCTGCCGCCTGCTGCTGTCCCTTTCCCAATGATAAAAGAATTTGGTGCAATCCTTCTTTTTGCGCTGAGTAGAAAGAAGGTTGTACTTGAACATTCATCTCTAGGCAGATTTATCATCATTAGGCAGTACTCAAACACACAGTATCCGTTTTTTAAATTGAACTGTTATGGATCTAAATCAGATTTACGCAGAGTAAGTTGGTATATATTTGACTCTTAACTATTTGGTAAGAGTATTTTTTCCTTAACTTCTGATGTCTCACCTCTGCAGCAGCAGTACAGAGAATGCCAGGAACTTTTGAGCCTTTATCAGAAGTACCTTGCTGAGCAGCAGGAAAAACTGTCGCTCTCCCTTTCTGAACTCAGTGCTGCCAAGGAAAAGGAGCAGAAGGTAAGCTTTTTTTCTCCCATCTCCTTTTTTTTTTAATGACATCTTTGAAACATCTTTTCTCCTTTACTAGAACTGCAACTTCAAGTGTGTTGTTTTGCACTGTGCGGTGTTGAACACTGTCTTGTGATTGGCTTCCCGTTAAGTCTTTCATGGATTACAAGAAACAAAAAAAATCCTCAAGTTTTGGGTCAATAAAATGGGTGAAGTTATTGACCATGTTGTAATGGTGTAGGAATCACAGGAACCCATGGCTTTGCTAAGGAAAAAGTTAAGATACTCTTCTGTTTTCTGTCCTGTTTCTTAAACAGCAAAATAATTGCAGTCTCTATAGATACAGCCTTTCAAATTTTCCCTGCAGCTTTTGATGATTGAAAAGGACATTACAGATGATGTATTTGGTCAATAAGTGCTTTCTCAAGTCTGTAAGGCAGCCCATCTGATTTGAGCTACCTGTAATTATATATGCAGTTGAAAAACAGAAAATGTTGACTAGAGATACAGCCTGTTAAATTAAGTGGTAAAATGCTTCTCAGATGTGTGCGCCCAAAGACTTGAAAAGGTTGCTTGAGAGTTTACTGCGATAGCTAAATAGTCTTGATTTGCGTCTCTGCTGATAGCGGATTATACCCTGGAAGTGAAGACTGCTTATGCAAGTGCTCTACCTAATGTTCATACCTGCTGTTCTCTTCCAGCAGCTTCTATCTGCAGATGTCCAGAGTCTACCCTAGCTAAGACTATGTCTTTTTTTATAAGTTGGGCCCTTGATCCTTTGTGTTGCTGGAAGAGTCTTAAAGGCTTATAATAGGGCTAGAAGTAAAGTTACCAGCACTGAGTATCCAGAAGGTGGCCTGATTCTGGCTTCTCAGATCCTTCATCTCAGGAGCCTGTGAAGGAAGGGGTGCATTTTTAATGCTGTTCAGGAAGCAGGTAGCAATACTTCTGACTTCATCATCTTCAAGAATCGTTTTACATCCTGCTGATGTTTTGGGTGGGGGTTTTTTTTGTGTGTGTGTGGTTTGTTGGGTTTTTTTTGAACATGTTGTTGGACATTGAGGTGTTTGTCAGGTTTTTAGCCTTTATAAACATTTCATTTCTGTTCTTTTATACTTTATCTGACATCCATTTTGTGATGGCATTGAGTTCAACGCAAGAACCTTTTGCTCTGAGAATGTATGATGCCTATGTTCTTGCCTGTGTTAAGCAACTCGGTGGGGATTTCTGTGGAAAGCAGTCTGGAGGAGCCCATGTAGCCCAACATGCAGTCTGTGGCAGCTGTGTTTGGGATGATGCCAATACTTCTCTCAGGTTTTGTGGTGCTTAAGCTTTCACCTTATGCCTTTCAACTTTAAATATACATATCTTGTACTAGGTTAGCACCTAGTATAAAGGTGTCTGGTGTAATCACATCTACAGTGCTAAAGTGTAGAAGCAGGTAATATGAAACCTTCAGGCCATTAACTGTCAAATCGGCATCTGATGGTACAGCAGTCCACCTTCATCTCCTCTTGTTCTTCTGCCTTCCTAATCACTATCAATATGTAGACAGAGACTTCTCTGAACTTGTTTTCTGATTCCTTGTTCAAAGTTCTATCAAGCCTATCTTTGATCATGTTATTTCTTTTGTCTATACTTAGAGGTACTTCTGTCCACAAATGCAAATTCAGATATTATATTGAGGTTTGCCTTAACATTTCATTTATGGTTACCTAGTCTACAGCTCCAGCCTAGAAGGTCTGAAATTACCCTAGCCCTCCTGCACTGTGCAGAGCTTTGTAGGCATAGCTAAAAGCCTGTCAAAGCATGTTTCAATTGTTTTTCTTATAGCTTGAGAAATATTTCTAATGTTTCTAGCCTTCCTCTTCAATTTGCTCTTTCTATGCTGTCCTGGTAGGCATAGAACTGTTTATATCTTGAATGCATTTGGCTTTATAAATTGCTATTTATTTTCCAAATAAGCACTTCATGCTACGTTTCTCCTCACAGCTCAGAAACTGTGGAGGGATTTGCTGGATTGTCTCATTATGTTGGTTTCTTCCCTAACATGCTCCTTCATACGATAGCTATCAAAATTGAAGAAAAGTCACTGGGCTGCTTCTTGTTGGACTGTTTTGTTACCTTCACACATGTTTTTTATTACTGTCTTTTTGTCTCTTGCCTTGATACCTGAACTGCGACCTCCTAGGGTGGTAGTTGGTTTCTTTTTATTCTGTTTCAAGTGTTGTCCTAACACAGAAGTTCAGGCAGGCATAGGGCTTTCATTCTGGTGTCTGCCTCGATGGGGAATGCCACAGGGGAACACAGCAGGGAGGGATTTTGGGGAGGTAAAAACTGGGAGGGAGACAGCCCCAGAAAACTTTCCTGCTGCTCTGAGTGCTGCCCATGCCAGCTTTCTCTGCCCTGCTGGAGCTTTTATGCTCTGCCTCTTCTTGTTTTAAGCGGGACTTTGAAAAAAGCCACCCTGTTTAAATACTAGGATAAAGGAAGTCTTCCTGAGTTTTGTCTGAATTCTGATCATTGGGAATTTTTTCCCTATTGTTTGTTTTTGACTGGGCTAAGAAAATCCTGGATATGTCTGGCTTTAAATCAATAGATACTAGCTTGCTACCTAGTTTTCACTTCTGTGAACTGTCTAGGAGAGGTAATCAGTGTTTCCTATTTCAGGTGACTGCTGATGTTACCAGGGCATCTGTGCCTCAGTGTAAGATGTCTTTCTGATTTTTTTCCTGTGTGATCCAGAAACATGGGACTGCATAGTTACACTCTGTACCGAGGCACTTCTTTGTTCTGCCTGTTATGAGCTGTTCTTTCTTGTTTCTGTTCATTTTCCCATCTTTTTCCTACTTGTTTGTTTTGATTCATTTCTAATGCTACACCTATATCTTAACATCACTTGCTTTTTGCTTGTCTGGCTCCCTCATTCTTACTGTACAATGATGCTGACCATGAGCTGTCACTTTCCCCTGGGCTGAGACAGGTATTTGAAAGCATCTCCTTTCAGTCTTTAAGTGCTGGGCTTTGTGTTAGAATGAGACAATTAACAGGTCAAGAGAACTGCAGCGTTACCAAACATCTATGGCATTGTTGCAAAAAGATGTGGAGTTGTATGGGAGGCAAACGGCTGCAGTGGCTGTGTGCATGTGGCCGAAATGCAGCCCTGGCTTGCAGCTGTATTGAACTAATGCAGCTATTTTGGTCTTAACCTTTATTTTTGTCTGTTTTAGCATCACCTAACGGTAGCAGTAATTCTGAAATCACGTTTTCCTCTTGCCTAATATTGCTTCTTTATAACAAAAGTCAGCCCTCAAAATTTAAAGAAGCATTCTGGTAGTAGTGAAATAAAATTGCTGGGAAGATGGTGGCGAGATGATTTAAGACAGAACTGTCGTGGAGTCAATAATCAGTAACTGGAACATGGAGCTTCCTTTTTTGTGAGATAAAGTTAATTCCATTTGAAAAGATACTTAAGGTGACATGAATTGAATTATTCAAACTGTCGTTCTCAGTATTAACTCTAGGTTAATATTGCATGATGCCTCTGGTTTCATTATAGGAGTTTTAAGTACATAACTTTTTATAATAAATTCAATACCTAGAAGCCGTACTGAAACTGGTTTACCTTTTACCAACCCATAAAAAGATACATTAACTGTAAAGTGAATATTAAAGTGGTCACTAAAGTTGACTCAGACAGATTCAGAGATATCTCTTGTGAAAAGGAAGCGAAGAGCTCTACTGAACAATAGGCTTTTGCCCTGATGTTAATAGAAAATACCATCTATATTAAAAGGTAGTTAAACCTCTTGTATCAAAAATGATTTTTGGATGTTCTTTCTGCAGCTCCCAAATGTTCAGTCTGCCATTTTCATAAGCTTTACAAAGAGATGTAAAGAAAGTTGTCCTTGTTCTAGGTAATCACATCTGACCTAGTTATATAGTTGCTGCTTCACTACCATCTCAAACAGTGGCAAGAATCCAGTTTACTTTGGCAAGTCTATGGCTGATGAATCTGTAGATGTTCTGCAGTGTAGGGCAGGACTTGAGTCACAATGGCTGGACAGGTGTCCGAGTTCCTGCAGGACAGGGATTCTTGAGCTACTTCACCTAAAAGATAGATAATACCTGTAGTTTCAGCATTGCCTATTAATGTTAATCTTTGTATTTACACGTACAGCTGGCAGCTTCTGTTTCTTATTTGTGGAAGATTATCAACACATCTGCTAATTCCTTTGATTTACATAGATTCTTGTTGTGTATGTGTTTTAAGCTTCGGTTCTCTTCCCCCCCCGGCCCTCATCAGGAGTGAGGAACTGTTGTGTACTAAAGCACTGTGCAAGCATACTGAAAGACATGGTCTGCTTTGAGAAGATTGTAAAATCTTAAGAAGATTAAGTTTTGTGGGGAGGATAATATTTTAACTTTTTTTTTTAATGTTACTACTTCTCTTGAATCACTTGTTCATCTTAAAAATTGTTGACACAGTTGTGGTGTCATTTCACAGTAAAGTCCAAAGGAAGCCTTTTCTTGCAAGGACTATAAAGCCTTGTTTTCTTTTAATGTCAGTGACTAAAATTCTTGTCCATATCATTGTCATTTATTGCCTTAATAAGGGTGATTACATACTAAAGCTTCAAACATTGGTTATTTATTTATTATTTTTTTCTGTTGAGAAGGATATTGAAACAAGTCAATCTGCAGAAGCCCTTACTTTCTGATTGTCCCCAAACTTTCCCGTTCCTTTTTTTTTTTTACCACAGGTCACCTTTAAACACATTCTTAGCTTACCTAAAGAAAAAAAAAAGCCTTATATGCAAAGGGTTTTGAATGCTATGCATGATAGAATTGACTTTGTCTGTTTACCCAGCTGTACGGGAACAATGGATGAGCCCATATGAAAGATACTCGAGAACTGGGATAATAAATAAAGAACTAATTTGACTGTAGACCCAAGGGTATTGGAATAATTTTACGAGGCCAGACAGAGACAGAGTTTTAGCATGAGTAAATATCGGGAATAGCCTTGCGTTACCTGTGTTACTTTTGTCAAATCCCTTGATCTCTCTCTCTGTGCCTCTCTTATCTGTAAAAGGGAGATAAAGTTTTTGTCCTCATTCTTTCTGTTTTCTACTGAGAATGTCAGGCTTTGGGTACTTCTTCATGTGCATTCAAAGTGATTAGAGATGCTATTTCAAATTTAGGGTGGTCTGGAATATATACTTTGTACTAGGATGAAGAAAAATCATGTTTTTTCCTTTCACCTCTAGATTACTAAGTCATAGTTAATTTACCTGTCTTTTCTAAAAAATGCTAACAGCAAACGGTAATGCAGGTGGACATAAATATTTCAGCAAAAAGGAAGCATCAGTATTGAAATATCCGCGTATTGCTAACATTCACAGTAGAACTCCACCTGCACTCAATCCTCTGGAAATGTGTGCCATAGTGGAACCGTTTGGCTTGCATAAAAGCCCCGTCTACCTGCATGCTGTGAGTGATGCTGTATTCGTGGTGATAAGCACTTCACTCTTAGCTTACTGCTTAAGCTAGGTGTGAGCAGTTCACTGCTTAACTGAGATCTATGCCAGTTCACCATCTCTTTGTTCTATTGTCTTTAATCAGCCTTGTCTCTGGTCTCTTTAGGGTCTTTTGATTTTCTTTTTCTTTTCTTTGAAAATGCCTCTTTCAGTTTTCATCCACTTGGCTTTAAAAACTGTCCCTCCAGTGGAAATCTTTTCCTTAGGTGGACTCCCATCTCTGGTGTGTATTTTTCTGTTGGGGAATGAATCTGGAAAGAAGACACTCTCTTCCTTTCCAGCAAAACATTCTCTTGGCCTTGCAGACTTCTGATGATACTGTTACTATTGTGAAATGGTATGTCTGCATCTTTATGAAAATTTAAGACATTCATAGCAGGACTGCCTGTCCATGAGAAGCACTTTTCAAACTCTTAGATCAGATATTGCAATTTCTTCAGTATAACCCCCACAGTGGCTCTTGGGAGAGACCATTGTGACCGTGCTCACCAGCATCCTCTCAGTCTCCCTTTGAAGTGAGAGTAAGGCTTCTTCAATGAATGCAAGGCTTCACAAGACTGTGCTTGCAGGCAAAGATTTTGTATTAAGCTACAGGTCTTGAGGAAGATGTAAGACTGATATAAGGAAGAAATTTTTTACCATGAGGGTGGTGAAACACTGCAACAGGTTTCCCAAAGAGGTGGCCTCATCCCTGGAAACATTCAAGGTCAGGTTGGAGGGGGCTCTGAGCTACCAGATCTAGTTGAAGATGTCCCTGCTCACGGGAGAATGGACTAGATGACCTTTAAAGGTCCCTTCCAACCCAAACTGCTCTATGATTCTAAGAAAACCTGTTCTGCCCTTCACTTTGTGGAGTTACCTGTTTACCCGACAACTATTAGGAGTGCAAACATCCCAGCTGCCTACCCATATGCTGGCACTTTTGGTTCTATAGTCCATTTGACCTGTGCATAAGCCCTTTGGTGCTGCTGTCTGTGGCCTTTTTAAAAAGTTGAGTTCCTTGTGTACTTCCATCCTCCTTGATTCACCATATCCTGGTAACAGATTTCTTGGATTCCTCTAAGTGTGGCAGGTCCTGTATGTTGTGATCAAGATTACTTTCCTGAAGTTCCTGACTTGTTGAAAACCAGTGCTGGAGACTTTCAAAGTCTAATTGGACATGCAACCTAATGTAATGTCTTCTCTGGAGATTTTCAAAACCCGCCTGGATGCAGTCCTGAGTAATGTGCTCTAGACAATCCCGCTTTAGCAGGGGAGTTGGACTAGATGATCTCTAGAGGTCCCTTCCAACTCTGAAAATTCTGTGATTCTGATTCTGTAATTTGAAGGTTTGGACCAGATAACTAGCAGAGTTATGTCCCAACCTGATTTTTTTTCTGTGACTCTATTCTGTATTCTCTCTTCGCCAGCCCTATTTGAGAGAGATCATGCTGTAAGAACCTGTTTTGGTAAAAAGTGAAAATGCTTCTAGGCCAGTAGCAATAGTCCAACAACTGGACCCTCATTTCTTAAAGTGGAAACAATTAGAGTTGCTATTTCTTGCTATTGAAACGAACAGAAGCTGTAGACTAATCTAGGACTTCATAACCTAAATACCTTTATTCATCACTTTAAATTCCAGATAGCCTGATATTAGGGATTATTATATTGGAAGATAAATTGCTTACCATCTCTTGCCTGCAAAGCAAACATTTTTATGTGTTGTTCAGGTTGTTTAATTAGAAGTGTCTTTATTTAATGGAAGCCACGTGATTATCAGCTCAGGGCACTACAGGTTGGTCTTTGTATGGCAGAAAGATTTTTCATGAGAGCCAGGGCTGTAATTTTATTTCAGCTAAGAAGGTGGGAATTCGTTATCTGTCTGTACCAGGATGATTGCCTGCAGAAATATCTCTCCGAGCTAGTTCTGAATACCCTCAGATTTAGCTTGAGTTTTTCATTTTGAGCTGCAAAGAGTACAAACTTAAAGTTTTTCTGATGCACAGTGTGCCATTTGAAGTTTATAAGGACTCTCCTTCTGGAATTTTATCCACCATAGGACAAATTTGTACAGTTCTTGAGATTGCTGGACTTGTTTCCCTATATAAGCAGAATATATCTGGTGAGGTGGCATCGGCACAGATTGTGCATGTACGGCATTTATTGCAAGACTGTATACACATTGCATGTGATTGTGGTTTAGAACAGCCTGGTTACCTGTCTCTGATCCAGTGAATGCATTAAATATCACTGCATAACAATTTTTTGTTGCCATCTATTCACGGCAGATGCCAGAAAATGCCCGAAATGTCCCACTTTCAGATGTATGGTAATACACACTTTTCTTCATTTTGGAAATTTGCTCTTATGATTTCAGAGCTTCGGACGTGGGTAGAAACAGACCATGCAGACATTCAGGACTGTCATGTGCCAATGATGATTCATAGTACCATCAACACAAACAGGGATACATGAGTTTCTCTGGTCTATGCATGAAAAATGTTGATCTGAAACCAAAGTAGTCAAAGCTAACCACGTGGTTTCTCGGGCTGGCTGAGCTACTTCTTAAGATTTACAGTAGGGGAAAGAAAATCATATCCTCTGACCTGTCTCGGAAGTCTGGATTACCTTGAGGTTGGTCTGTGCCTTGAAATAAAGTCATTTCTCGTCAATCTGTCATAGATGTATTTAATTCCACATTAAGTCTTACCTCATCTATTCCCCTCTCTGTAAGAAGAAGCAATCCTGTTGGCTGGAGCAGGACAAACAAATTTTCAAGATGTCTTCTGTTTTCTGGTGTGTAACTTCAAAAACTTCTCTTACTCTCTGGAGCTTGGTCATGAACGTCAGTACCTAAGTTCAAGACTGTCAGTTTACAGTACATCTGATGAATGTCTCTGCTCTAAAACTTCAGCCAGAGGACTTTTCACAAAGAAGTAAGGACCTTGGTGTCTTCTACCGCTAGGTGAAGGACCCACTCTTGCAGGCTAATGTTACCTTTAAACCTCAGCAGCAAAGATTTTACAGTCATATCAAGAACATCATTCAAGTCAGGAACCATTTATGTTCATGGTTACAGAAAATGAGACTGAAAATTTTAATAGAGTACTTGTCTCATTAAATGAGCTCATGAGACTGCACAGGTAAAAAACAGCCTGTGGGCAACTGTGGTCACTCTTCTGGATTTCAAGTGACAGCTGTGGAGACCTCTTCTTCTCCGGATTCATCACATAAAGCACAACACTCCACTGTAAATACAGCTTCTTAGCACAACTCTTCCTTTTGGATACTTATTCTTTAGTGCTCATGCAGTTAGGCACTCTGGGACTCCTCATGATTTGTGGTTTTGGAGTATTCGATAGTATGCCTTGTAATGAATGTGTACATTCAGGCACGGGGCTGACGGAGACAGAAGAGTTACTTTGATCTGTAACTTTTGCATTAGGTGTGGGTACGCTGCCTTGGAGTCCCTAGAGATTTTGAGGCTGAGAGAAGCAGAGGACATGGGATGCACAGTACTGCTCAGACAGCAGCATGCATGTCCGTATGTGGGAAGGACTTGCCTGTGTATCTGACCAACACTGCTAATGCGAAAATCCTCCTGTTCTGTGTGCCTGGGAGCATGTGCAACCATCATGTGAATGTGTAGACAGACTGACCTGTAACTAACCGCTTGTTTTTCAAACCAATATGTAGCACCTAGTGAAGACACAAACCTATGGCTGAAACACCAGCACAAATTCAGTATTCACACTTGATTTGATATAAATGTAAGCAAGCTGTCTCTGGCTGTGAAACTGTTATTTTCTACTTTTTCTAAATCTTAACATAGAAATAAGTGCCAATTTGATTTCTTTTAAAATTTAATTTATTCATTTTTCACCTGAACGTTGTAGTTAATCAACAGATTAACTCAGTCAGCCTTTTGACAATTATCTTATGTCTCTTGCATAGATTCTGAAGGTTCAGGTAAAATCAGAGCCAGTGGTATGTCTGGAGAAATTCCTTTTTACTTGAGGAAATGAGAGCTCGGCCACACATGCATAAAGGTCTTTAAATATTTAGACCTTTGTTTTTTATTTTATCCGTGAGAGTGTCATTAAAGGGACATGAGAAGTTTGGGTTAATATTTTTCATTACTTGTGCTGACCCTGAGAATTCTGCATACAAGTGTGCTTCTGGGATTGCTGCTGTGGTCTACCAAGTAGGTGAGGGCTGGCAAGCAGATGAATTGGGATCTAATTCTGTTCTGTTACTGTCTTGCCATCAAGTTATTTAATTGCTTTCTGGCTTAGTTTCCTGCTCTTTAAATAGGAGATGATGCCCACTGTTTGTTGGAGCATGTAAGCTCAGTGAATTTAAAGTGCTGTGTAAATGCAAAGATGAATTGTTGGTCTAGTTATAAGGTACTGAAAGGAGAGCTCAGTTCGTCTGGGACTTCTCTGTGCATAAGTTAATTCTTGTATAAAAAGGTAGTCTTTTTGGCTGTGCTGGGTTACAAAGAACAAGTACTCAACATGGGGGGAAAAACCTCCGATGTTGTGTGACACAAGGCAGATACATATCTTATATGAGTCATTTCATGGGCGTGTTTCTTCATCAGAGGTAAAAAGGATCATGTCATCTGAAATGAAGAGTCTTCACTTATGTGAGTAAAACAAAAGAAGAAAACGCTGGAGTCCTCTGTTAGATAGACACACACACCTATGTATTCTTATTATATGTTTCTTTAAGCATTGTAACGGTATTATAATGGTTTATCCAAAGTACTTTTATTGTAACAACGCACTTATTTATAGCTATAGAAATAAATGTAGAGGACTACAGATTTTCTCTTTAAAAAGTATTTCAAAACTTGTAGATTTTATTTTTTTAGTGCTTTGTTAGTCAGGCTATGTAACTCAGTGAACGCTAGCATATTAGAAAGTTAATTTCTGATTCCTTCTTCCTAACGATATGTATGGTAGGACCCTCAGTCACTCTTGGGTCCCTCTGTAGAAAGCAAGAGTGAAAGTGTGAGGCATCTCAGAAGGTGACTCACATCCAGCTGATGATTCAATTTAGAAGAATCTGGGCATATTTTTTCTGAATTCCTCATTATTTTATCAAATACCAAGATACTCCTTTTACTTTTTCATGAATGATTAGATGGCATGATCACGAAGATGATTAACACTAAACACAAAGTGTACAATCCTAAGCAATAAGTAAGATCATGTTTTTCTTGGTGTGGCTTGTTGATTTTCAGATATATCATTAGTGCTATTTACATGTTGAACTAATCCCTTGTGTTAATATTAGTAAATACTATAAGTATTCCTTTTAATTTGTCTTCAACCTTTTGGACCCATGAGTCTAAACTATATTCTGGGTGCAGGCTGCCAAACAGACCTGGCAAAAGCAGGGATGCTCATTATGCCCTTTTAACTTTTTTTCCTAATAGGAGAAAGTTAATACATTGAAATAAGAGATGAATATTTCTGTTACAATAAACTAGTAAGAAAGAGTTTAAGGGTATTATGGAAATGTTTTGAAATTTCAGAAGCACTGTAAAATGGGGAGCTGGACATTTTTTAAAACAAGGCCCAGGAAAAATCTCACCTTATCCAGTGAAGGTGCTGGTGAAGTCACCTTTTTTTTTTTTTTTCCTCTGTGTTAGTGAAGGAATTGTTCTGTATCATGGTTTGACAGTCAAGGTGACTTGAGACACTTGAGTGAGAACTAAAGTGGTATTTGTCAGCCATCGTGGTAGATGAGCTATTTCACAGTGGTAGGGGCAAGAAAAATAAAAAGTACATGCTGCTGTCTTCTGGGAGCAAATGAGGTTCAGTTATTTGGGTGGCAGATGCTGCCTGGAGTAGCCAACATCTCACTATCTGTGCTGGCAACCGTGAGCCTGCGTAAGATCAGAAAGTTGCTGGTATGTGTGACAGCCCCTCTGGGGCCAGAGGTCACTGGCAGAGCTGGGACCTCTTGCCACCAACACGACCATCACTGCCGTGGGACGAAAACATTTCCGTTCTGTGATGGTCATATTCAAGTAATGAAGATTTAGACACCCTTAACAGAAAGCTGTTCCTCCCAGAAACTGGTCCTCACAGTTATGGTTTTTATGTGTATTTATCCCTTTTCACAAAGGGGCAATTAAATTCCCATAAGTCTGCCAAATTTATTACATTCTGTCTACCTAAATATTTCCTGTCATTTCAGTTGAATGTGGCATTTTCCGGTTCTTTTTATCTTGCAACTGCTTAACTGTCACACGTTCTGTCTGAGCTGGCTAAATGTCAAGGGTGGAATAAATAATTACTCACATACTGTTATTTGTACAACTGTACTATTTGGGTTGGGGACCAACTCTTGTACTAAGTAGGCATCTGAATCTGAATAATGGTCACTGTTCCAAAGAAGTCAAGATGTCGATGTGTTGAAGCATTTATTTTTTTTTTTTTTAATCAGTTGGAGATGAAAGCTCCTTTAAAGATAAATGTAGGATGATTATATTGAGTATTACTTACCGATATATATTTCTTGCATAAATTTGATTTTCTATTTACATTGCTTCCTGAAAATGCCATTGTTAATAGAGTTCTGACATCTTATTTCCCTTATTGCTGTCTCAGTAGCGTTTTATTTCTGATGCTTTAATAACTCCATGTAGACGGAAAGAATAAAACTGAGGGAATTGACTGAACTAATTAGACCCTGATTTGTCTGGCTGTCCAGCGCCTGACAAACATGTCTTTGACATAAACAGAATAAAACATTTTTGCCATTAGCCACTTACAAATAGCTATTTTGGCAGAGCTTTGAAACTATTCAATTCTTGAGGCATATTGTGCTGGGTAAGGCACCAATTCAGGATTTTTCTTTTGCCATTGTGACTCCTCCTTCTTGTCTGTGTTGAAGTAGAGTCATATTTAGTAGCTTCACAAAAACTCAAAAGCAGTTAGTGCAGTTATCACCCTAACAAACTGAGTATTTCTGAGAAAGTGGAAATGTTCCCATTTCAATTTCTGGTTAATGACACACTTGAGTATGGGATCTGAAATGTCAGTCTTTGTATTTTCAAACCTGTAGAAACTTGAATAAAGCTTATACATAAGAGCAATCAACTCTGATAGCAGTAGGCTAAATATCTGTTTCTGAAAATAAATTTTATACGAATCTATTCTCCAGACAATTTGACTTTTAAATGTTTAAAAATGTGACATCTTTATATAAGTGAATACAGATTGAGGCAGGAGCTATAAAAACTTGAAGCTTCCATGCATCACCTGCTTTTCACTATCACCTGTTAAGCAGCACAACCAGATACAATGCAGGCTTTACTATTTTCCATTGCAATAATTTACTGGCCTTCTGACCTATAAACAGATAACTGTTAGCATGACTTGATACTGTTAGATGTTTGGATACATTCTTGAAGGTAATTCATGGTTTTAAATATTGTATGTGTGAAAGGTTTTATAACCCAGCATTTGGAAAATGGCAGCATTACATTTCCTTGAGCAGTGTTCTGGGAGTAATGATTTGTCACTGCAGCCCTGTTACAGGGCTTCCTGAGCAAGCGTCCTTTCCTCTCGCCCCCTCCTGGAATGCTGTATCCTTATGTAAGGACCACTGAAAAATTCATTAAGCACCTTCCTTTTTGTCAGTGCTTTCCTAGAGGGTGACTTCACTACAGCCCGCATGCAGAAGGTTTTCAGTGACCTCAATTATTGATTTACACTTAGGACTTCATTGCAGTAAGGGGGGGATGCTCCATTAGAGAATTTGGGAGTGAATGTAAGTGGCTTCTTGTCCCGCATCTACTACTGACTCACTCTGTGACCTCTGGATAATTACTTCAGCGTTCTTTGCCTAAGTTCACTATTTGTATGATGAGGTTAACAGTGCTTCCCGCCAACGCTTGTAAAGCTTTTCAAGTTCTGTGCATGAAAACAAAACAAAAAAAGCATTGTCATGATTGATAATGGCATTACTCCTTTGCACCAAAGCCCTCTATTGAAATAAGCACGGTTGTGCTGGACTAAGAGCAGTGAATCAAGTCAGCTAATTTTTTTCTACTTATGAGAAATAAAATAGCCATAAGAAATTATTATGCAAAATGGTAAACCATTTAAATGCTAGTGGGGTTGTTAGTCTCCTCAGATTGCTGCTTTTGAATGTTGGTCTTCCTTTTTGGTCAGAAATAAGCCCAAGAACCTCAAGTGAGGTCCCAAGGTTTCGCATCTCAACACACTGATTGTGCAGTAATGTGCCTGAATTGTGCCTGTTCATGGAAATCAAAGTATTAGCAGCAGGTAGTCGTGCTGGCTGGGTAGTGAGCTAACGACCAATGAGTACGTGGTCAGGCCCACTCCATCATTGTTCCAGTCAGTTGTTCAGAGAGGGTAGGAACAGGGGAAGTAATCCTGAAGCATGGCGGCTGAGAGGGGTGTCCTCCTTAAAGAAGAGCGCATGGAATAATCTTGACTGACTTGGTAAAGACTCAGTACAGTGAGAGCTGATGTGCTTAATCCTCATTTCTTTTATTAACTTAATTTTTAAAGCTTGTTTTAGGACCTAAGTGAAAAGAGGGCTAATAGTAGTTGGCAAATAATTTACTCAATAAGCCAATATAGATAGAGAATGATTGACGATAAGCAGAAGACCTCTAACATTTACATAATGTTTACCTAGAGCACTCGTTGTAACTTGTTTGTTACAGAAGTCATTATCTGGAGATTAACAGTAAATTGGGAAAATGAGAGTGTAAGACCAGAATGAGAAAAATACAAAGGGTGGAGACAGGAGATGTGTTCAAGCAGAGGAACAGGGACATGATGTAGCCGTGCTCTGTTGATGATATTTGTGGACTATGATAATGCTATCTCTGTAGAAACTCACAGGAGAAGAACTCATCCAGTTTATTGTTTCTTGAGAGGGTAATCTTCTCTGATAAGCATCGTGAAGATTATCTGTAAGTGCTTGTAATGTTGGTAAGAGGGCTTTGTGGAGATCCAGAGTTGATATTTCTCTCAAACTTGGAAGAAATTCAGACATTTACTTTGTAAGTAAGGGTGAGTATATGCCTTCCCTACACAGTGGGTGTCATGAGTTTGCCAAGTTCAGCTGCCCATCGAAGATGAGGGTGTTTAAAAAAAAAAAAAAAAAAAAGGCTTTTATGCTTTTGTGGTAGACGGTAGAGGGGATGTGGTTAGGGACTAAAATGATTGGAAGAACAGTAGAAAGTTTGCAGCACAGGTCAGTGAGAGGTCCTCCATAGTGACAATAATTGTTAGGAACATTTTAAAATACACTTAATCAGTATTGGGATTATAAAGATTTAATACCTGACAGGCAGAGATTTCCACGTAGCTGTAATCAGAGAGCGTGTTTAGGCAGTGGTAGATCTCTGCTGAAGTAGTAAAGTTTGGGTTAGAGTTTGACCATGGCCCAATTTTATGTCTTTAATATTTTGGGGATATGTTGGGATTTGAGGATGTAGTTATGCTGGATTACTGAGCTGAAATGAGTTTTTCCTACATCAGAAACAAGTACTACACACTCATAGTTTTATTGAAATATTAATAAAAAGAAGTTCTCTCATTCCTCAAACACTCTTAAAATGCTCTTTCTAACAAGATAATAACCGTAACCTAACAATTTTATATGCATAACCTTTTGTAGGCCATACAGCGTGTGCAAGCAAAAATGGCAGGTTGTAAAAAATTATTGTAGTTGTTTGTATTGTGCTAGTGCTTAGAAACCCAAGCTCCATTCTTTCAGGTATAGCATGAATATTAAAGGCAGATAGAGACTTCTGGCCCACGCTGCGATTTTGCAGAAGCACAGCTTGATGCTTGCACAGAGCATATAGGCTCTGTAGTAGGCAGTCAGGCAGTGACATCTAGCACTTTTGGCAAAGGAGCCGGTGGCGTTCTGCTGCTAAGCATGGTGCCGTTCTAGGTGACAGAGTCCTGGGCCTGGAAATATGTACAAACTACTGAGCGAACTGCCAGGGTTTGTGAACTGCTGAAATAAACTAGGAACAAGATTCAGAGATTTTCTAGTTTGTGTCCCTGCAGAGATGCTGGGAAATGGAAGGACCACAGTCGTCAATCTTGGAGTCATTTAGGCAGATGCTGCACATGTACATAAAACACAGTTCCTGTCCTGTAAAGCTTACAGTTTGGGGTACAGGCAGCAGAGAAAGGGAAGAAAATATGTAGTGATGATAGCAGAGATGGAAAGACAGGGTGACCACAGAAGCATATTGCCATATGTGCTTGCTGAGCGCACAGCAGCACGCTGTGCCTGCCTCGCTATTATCTTCTAGTGGTAGTAACCAGCAGTTGTTGTTAGCCCTAGCAGGGCTTGCTATTCTGATTACAATCTTGCTTTTTTCCCTCAGCTTGGATTCCCATGTAATTTTAGCAGTATTCTTATGGAGAACTGTTAGAGTAAGATAGGAAGCGAATGTTTTACAGCTGCTGAAATCTGTGCTGGAAAATGGCTTAAAGCATTCTTTTTTAACCTGAGCGCTTAGTACGGTATTTGCGGCAATCAAAAACTCAGGAAATGAGGATGCTTTGTTGCAGAGTTAATGAAGAAGATTTCAGTGTGTGCAAACCCTCATTTGCAGTTACACTAGCAATCAGAAGGTGCTTATTTTCCTGTCTTCCAGTAAGTCCTTCCCTGCTCAGGCACTCTTGCGAGAGTGTTTTCTGTATGTGGCAGATGAGGCACAGAGGAGGGGGCCTATGGGAGATCACATGCGGGGTCACTGCTGAAGAAACAGAATCTTTATTTGTTGTTTGATATCAGGAATGATTTACTTTAGGGCATGCTTGTGCCCTGCTTTGGTCAGGTACCTGAGCCTGCTCCAAATGGGCTGATATGTTGTACCGCATCGTGGTATTAGCTCGGCTCCCAGAAGCAGTAGAGCTGCATCAGTAATTAGTTCTTCTCAGCAAGCTTAATTAGCAGGCTCAAGCAGATACCGCACTGACATGGATACTTAGCTCCTGGTTCCCGAGCCAGCTTAAGTATGCGTGCAGGAGCCAAGCTCTGTGCAGTCTGGACTTAAAGTTTGCCATCTCTGCTTTATTTCATTTACCAAACAGAGCTTGAATCTCTTTTTAAACTTCTTTCCTCCAAGCGTTGCTACAACCAGTGCCTTTAAAGGTCCTTTGTACCTCTGGTAATAAGTACTGCTTTAAACAAGCCCCAAACATGTCTGATTAGAGAATACTTTTTTGATTAAAATCCATTGGTTAATTTTTCAAACTAGTTTTCATTGTTTTTATTACTTTTTTAAAAAAAATCAAATCCCATTTCCGTCAATTTTTGAGGCAGGAGATGATTTATAGAAAATGATCTTCGTGTTTATTTGAACATCCAAATGCAATAAATCTGCTCAGCATTTCAATAGTATGCTTATTAATAGAACACATTATTCTATTCAATATTGCGTTGTCTTTAAAATTTAGCAGAGCATTAGTAGTAATGAAACTAGTTTAAATCAATATATCCCTGTTATGAAACCATCTACGTGAGGAAGAAAATTCAAAAATGTGCCTGTAGCACAATAGCTGGATGATAATTGCATGAAAAGATCTAAAAGGAAGTCTTTCAGGGAAGTTTAAGTTTCTAATTTAGGATGTGTGCAGGTCACAATGTATTAACATTAATTTTAATAGAAATATTTTCAGGACTAAAAAAATTTACCAGAAAGTACTTTGATTGTAGAGAATGAAATTTTGGTCTCACTGGGAATAATGAAAAAGCTCCAATTCATTGGAGTAGGCTTTAAAACTACTCAAAATGCAATGACTAAAATGAATATTGTGAATATGGTCCAGAAAATATCACAGATATTTTTCTATTCAGTTGCAGAAATTGTGTGAAAAAAACAAGTACGCAAAGAAAAACTAAAATTAGATTTAACATTCTCAGCTTGGCAGTCGCGCGCTTCCATTAAACGTATGGGCCAGAATTTTTATACTTAGATGTCTAAAATTAGACCCCTGAATAAAAGACCTGATTGTAGAAAGTGCTTAAGTACAATGTTTGTAGAGGAGGCATGTCCTAGTTCTGATAGTTTAATTTTAGTTTTCTTGGTGGGTTACTGTCAGTTCGTTTAACTCAGTGTTGCCATGAAATGTCTAATTCTCTTGACTTCAGTGTGTTGAGCGCTACTGAAGGGAGTGCAGGAATGTGCCCTGCGCGATGTGCCCTTGCAGCGAGGTAGGTGGGACTCCATGGTACGTGTGAGGACCTTTGTCTCACCACTGAGAATTTGGGGGTAAGGGAAGCAGAGAGAAGACTGTTTTGAAGTTAGACCACTAATACCATCTAAAAAGCTCTTAAAATGTGAAATAAGCTGGTGTTGCTGTGAAAGGCTGTGGGGGGAACTGCCTGGTTTCCACATTTGAGAACCAGGCTATGCTTCTACACAACTTGGCTCTCCAGCTTCAGAAACGCAATTCTGCTTTGCATCTCAGTAGAGTGGTTGCTAACAATGCTCTCATATTGAAGACTCGGTAGCATTTTAATGTGTTTTTTATGGTGTATTGACCACAATTTTCTGCATTGATTTCAGCTTGCTTAAATCCTGCAAAAGTACCCGCTGCCCACTCCTCCTGAACCCAAATCAAAACAGCAAACCCCACACTAAAAACCCCAACTCCAACCAAAACCTCCAAAAACCCCCTCCCAAAACTTCAAAGATACTGTTAAGCAGAGGAAGTAATGTGCTCCTCTCTTCTCTATCATCCTCTACCCGTGGAGGTTCATCTCTTCAGAAAACACTGTCTCACAGCACTTCCATAAGATGGGTAAGTATTAAAATGTTGCAAATGGATATCTTGAATCATAGATAGGTTGAGTGATTTAGTGTTGAGATATCCGTGAAAGGACAGATGAGTGACAGTATTCCTGCTCATGAACTCGCTAGCTCTTTCCCCTTCTTAAGATGTTGAAATGTAATGAAACTTAAACATTTTTAAACAACTTCCAGATTAAATTTTAATAGGAATGAAAAATGAACAATATTCTTACAAGTAAGAAATGGTCTTCATTATTTTTTAAAGTCTGTATCATAAGGAACAGCACCATTAATAAGAGCCCTGAGTTTTTTTTATATTATGTACACTGTTCAGATAGAAATTTAACAGGGAATTTTAATGAAATGATGGCAGAAATCACATTTTTATTACATCCCTTTGCAGAATATTTCCTGTGAGACCAAGATAGAGAGAGGCCAAAATTAATGGCTTTTCATAGGAACTGAGTGATAAGTTATGGAAAGCTTATAGAGATAATAATTTTAGGCTGCTGTTTGGATAGCTAAACAGCCTTATGGAGAATTGCTGCTTAATAGACATATCATGGGAATTAAAGACATTTGGATGTTAATTTGTATACATATTTTTGGTATAGGACCATAAAGAGAAATTCATTTTACAGAGACTTTGTTTGCCGCTCTGTGGAGAGAAGGAAAGAATTCACTTACTGGATAGTTCCTGTCATTTGACCACTTAAGAGAACGTGCAGAGTTTTCACAGGGCTGCCTCTCTTTTCCTTTTTCTCCCCTCTTGTGGTTTTTAATCTGAACGTAAGAGAGCATGATAAGATCTTACCATGGTTTTGTTCTCATTAAAAATTAAAGAAATTGTTATTTTGGGAAATGAGAGTTACGTTTAGAGAAAATAAGCATCAAAAATATTTATGAAAATCTAAGCAATCTAGCATATTATGTTGACTTAGAGTCGAGCTTGTATTGCCCACTTGGCAAATATATTTTACCATATTGCCATACAACTATAATAATAAATGAACATATACTAAAGCCCCCTGTCTACTGTGGCAACTGGCGTTTTAAAAGCACTTCACGTGCTTGGTTTCCTGTATTTTAAATGCAGATGTTCATCCAACTTTTAATACCAACGGGAGGCCCTGTTCAAACCTGCATTAGAGTGAAGCACAAGGTGGCAATAAACTTAATTCGGGCTTTTATCTTTCTTGGTTCCACCTCAAAGCTTTTAAATATTGCAGTTCTGAAGTGCGAATTTCTTTTGTGTTCGTCATTTCTGCGAACACCTGTGAGCGGCTGGGTTTAATTGGCCTACAGCTGGCGCTGATTGTGTGTGCAGGGGCTGGGGGAGGCACTGCCTGATCGGCTGCCTTCGCGGCGGGCATCATTATCTCCTCTCCTTCCTTTTCAGCTCCTTTTTTTTGTCGTATGCAGGTTAGAAAGGTTTAGGGATTAGGGACTGAAAATAGAAGGGTCTCCGGTGAGATTCGATGCCTCTTGGATGAAGTAATTTCGGCAAATATATCTGCATGCATCAACACCTTATTGAACAAGTCAAGCGCAGATTTGCTAATCTTGTTAGTCAATTTGCAGTACCTCTGTAGCTTTCATAGAGGTGACTGTGCCAAGCGCCAGGGAGGCTGAAGTGCACAGCAGTGACAGCAGTGCAGAAGAAGGGAGTAAAGATTTTCAGTCTCCTCTCCATGTCAACTGTTAGCAGTTTAATAGAAGGTGTCACCCTGTGTATGGTCAAAATGAAACTAATACATGTTTGTGTATAGACGTTTTTGATGGGACAACTTTTCTTCAGTCATTGATGGTCTTATTTGCCTCCAGACTTGCTCGATCTGAATAACTCAGTTTAAATTAGCTGTCTTTTTGTTTTCTTGAGTGTCTTGTGCATCTCCTTCTGCTTTCGAGTAACAGTTGCTCTGATTTACTATTTTTTTTAAAGTTGATTTCAGAATTAAGTACTGGCATTGCAAAGCCTCTTATTTCCTACACGAACCTACTGCAGGCCACTTGTATTGGAGTAGTATGTATTTAAGAGGAAATAAGTAGGTCTTTACCTGTTGCTGCTTTGTAATAGATTAGTATGCTGTTTCCTACCTGTAGGCTTCCCTAGGCTTTGCAGATGAAGATGAATTACCTAACCTTCAATTGGGAAGGAATGAGGGAAGGGAGAAATGCAGCCAGATCACTTGAACTAAGTCAGAATGTCCTAAAGGTCATACTTCCCAGTGTTAAGGAGAAGAAAATAGTCTCTATATGTTGTGAATATTTTATTCACAACAGAAGCGAAACTGAAACTTTCTAAATCTAAATTGAAAGCTGTGAATAGCCACAAGCCCATATATATGCCTTTTGGATTATAATAGGCCTCGTAGTCTTTGTGTGTCCCTTACAAATAAATTGTAATTCAGAGAACCGTGTAATTTGTGAATGCAGTGATTGTGTTGCATCCTCTGTTGCCAGGTGTATTTCCATTAGGCGTTCATTCTGTGTGGCCTGTAGGGGTCCTTCATCCCGCTGCATTGTGAATCCTCTGTGCTTTGGGGCTTATGGTCTTCTTCCAGGTGAGACTTACTCTAAAGCAAAAAGACTGTTTAAGAGGCCATGAAAAGAAAGGAAATGGCTTTTCACTTTCATATCAAAGCAACACAGTTATGACTCTAGCTAAATTTCTCCTTTTACATGGGCCTCAGTCTTGTTGACGATTGACTTTGTTCCAGCAAGAAGCATGCGAGTCTTTATTTTTGAACGAGTGGCATTTCAAAAAATAAATGCACGCGGGGTGCAAAGTGTATACCGGAGAAGTAAAGTAATTTAATAACCTCTCCCAACTTTAATCGTGTTTTTTTCCTTACTGCTGTTTATCTGGGATTTCACTTCTGCTGTTTATGTCAAGGTTGTTGCTTCCCTTTAAAATGCTTTTCTGTGCAGCTTTAGTAGAGTATCATGCTACAGAAAACAGAAACATGACATACACTGGAAGAAATAAATGGTAACTTCTTTGTGACTGAGTCTATGTCGGGTACTCTGTTCAAATACATGGCCAACATTGGTGAGATAACTTAGGTTGGGGCGAGCTTAGAACAGGGAATTTTTTCAGTCTGACCTCTGTATAATGTCTTGCATCCTTCAAATTTTCTGTTAAGCACAGTCGATGTGACTGACTGCATGCCCAAGAAAGTGTAGCAGCAGCCCCCTAACTTCAGTGCAACTCGTTCAAGTTTCCTATTTGTGTTACCCAATTTTGTTTAATTGGAATACATTAATATAGAAAACACCTTGCCGCCTTCTAACCAGATTTTGGGTGGAGAATGAGTGGAAAGGTTTTATCTTAATGAAAATGAATTTTCTTCTGTCTGAAAAATAATGCAATAAAATGATCAACCTTCTTTTTTTAAGCTATTAATTGTCTGCATGTGTAATGCTACCTAGCAACATTTCTAGCGGTGCTGTGCGAGGGCCCTGCTGCTGGTCAGAGATTTTTGGAGAACGCTGAAAGATAACATTATTAGTAACAATTAAGACAAATGTTTCTTTTGTGGCTTGAAGAAGGCTCATTTAGCAAAATCTCTCAAAGGCAAGGCACTGAACATTTGCATAGTTTTATTTATTTTGTAGGAAAGTAAATTGAGGGAGGGGAGGAACTGGAGCGTACGTTAGACCCTGCGTAGCAGCAGTCAAAGGCATTCCAGCAATGGTACCAGTGCAGGCTTGAGCGTGGAGCAGTGGGATGTGGATTTCATATACTGTAAGGGGTGAGAGACGGCTACCTCAAATGTTCTTCTTACAGTAACTGAAAACTTTAGTTCCTGAATTAATTAATCAAAGGCCCTAGACTGCAATGTCATTATGAATAGTCAGAACATTTTCAGCTTGGTGCTTGGCTCATCAATCTGGCAGGCACTGAACTCTGTCAATCCCTATTGAAGTTGTGCCAATCTTCTTAGATGAAGCTGATTGATGTGAGCCCTTTCCTCACCATTCATTTGGACAGCCAGACTGTGTGTGACTAAATTTTTGGCCATCACAGACATTCAGATGAATTCATTTTGATTAGTTCTAGTTGAGACTTTGGGGAAACATGAAAACTGGATTGCCATTCTTTTCCTCCCTTTGCCCATGTTGTTCCCAAGCTCTTCCCTTGTCCATCCAGAACTGCTATGCGTATGCGTGTGTGCATGTGAATACACACACGGACATTTCTGTTGCTAGGCATTAATCCATGGGTCCAGGCAGAGTTCAAGAGCTTCTTTATACTGATTGTTTTTTATCAAACTATTTCTTTTCTCTATACAACACAATATTGCAAAACGGTGCTGTTTTCTCAGTCGCAGCATTTTAATGCTTGCTCTGTCTTCAGTGAGTTGCTTTGCTTTTTTCTGCTATCTGGTACAAATTTAGTGTAAATTAAATGACCGGTTCATTTTTTGCGCTCCATAGGCTGCAGAAAGTAATAAACAGCTTATGTAATCTCCTAATCATGAACTCAGCCAAAAAATGTCATAAAACTCTGCAGTATACAGCACCTCGAAATGATTTCTGTAGCCTGCAGAAACCGTATATTACGAATATTGTTTGCTATGTTTTTTTTCATTTGAATCGTCATCATCCTCCATTTGCAGGAAAGAGAAAGACTTTCTTTTCTTATTAAATGTTCCACTTTGAATCCATATTTATTTCATCTGTGCGGTTGCTAATTCTACTTGGAGGTGGTTGCTTTCTTTCATCAAATTGGAGAAGTGATATAAAAATCAGAAAATTTAGAGGTGTTTTTTTCCTTGTCTGTCCCCACTCCCAATTTTCTGGGCTACTCCCAGATTTCGTTTTACTTTTGGTAATTCATCTAATCTTTGCATTCTTAATCTATGTGTGTAACCAAACCTTTTAATCTTCCCCTCCTTGCTCCCACTGCAGGACTCTTCTCCTTCCAGGTCATTTTTTAAAAAATTTTTGTCCAGCCTAAATAGCATGAAAGGTGGCTTCCATTGCTTCCCATGGAAGAATTTTTTGTGGTTTGCTATCGGACAGCATTTTTATAGTCCTTATTTCCTGTTTCATCATATTACACCCATTTTTAGTATCCTGTATAACTGTTGCCTATTATTTAGTGTTAACCTGTTAGTGCATACTATGACGTTTCTCTTCTGAAGTGTTTGTCTTTTAACCAGCTCACTGGTGTTGTAAATTACTGTCTATCATTGATACATCTTAATTTTTTTCAATGGTAGGACTTTGAAAGAGCATTATAGAGCAGCATGCTCTCTTTCAGGCTCAGTGATATGAAATACAGTGTTGAGCATTTTCTTCTCAAAGCCTTTTAGAGGTAATTTTTCACTTTTCATGGTGCTGTCATTGATGCTAGCCGTATCTCAGCCAGACTTCCTTAGTGCGATGCATTGAAGAGAATTGATTTGAACAGAATGATAGATGTAGTCTAAAAGTTACTTTGAGGAAACTTCTTAGGGTGATCTTACAGTATCAGAAGGGTTAGAGACAGGTTTCTGTGCCTTCATGTGTAAGGGAATACTGGCTTGGGATTCTTCTGAAGCACTTCTTGGTTAGCCCTTGGAAGGGTGATTTACTGTTCCTTTGCAGGTGATCCTCTGCCTTGGGAGACTCACCCTTTTCATTCTGTTCTACGCACATTGCTGTTTTCAGTTATATTTGTAGCTTACTTTACATGTTTAAATACTTATTCTGATAAAGTGATTTGACATGGGCTTCAACTAATACTGCTGATGCCGAGTGTTCTTGCCTCTTTGAAATTGGCGAAAGCTGAGAGCACTCATCTCCTCAGCACCTTTCAAATGTGCGAAGTTGCTTTAATGCCAGACATGTGTTTTATATGGCCGGCAGAAACAGTCTCTTGGTGAGCCTTCTCCTCTGTTTATAATTTGAGCTAAACAATTGCTCAGTGCCATTTGATCAAATTGTTGTGAATTATGATATTTTTAAATGGCAACTGCATTTTTAGGCACAACCCTTTCATGGAGGGAAACACACTTTTAAAATGAGCTGATAGGAGTCTGAGATGCAGTACAACATTCATCCTCAACATGCATTGAGGAGGAAGCGTAATGGGAATAGTTTCTGAAAAGGAGTTGCAAATTCCTGCCTAATGAAAGGAGGGCAGAGAGGATCCTGGGTTCTCTTCTTGTGGTGCTGTAGACACCAGCAGAGAAATCCACATACCAGTTTCTGGGTCATCATTTCCTATGGTGCTCTTGCTAAGTACCCTAATAGAACAGTGTTTGTAAAAGGATACAATTTTAAATGCTTTGGTAATCTAGAAAGAAAGATCGAAAAGAGGGAAGATGTGGGTGTTCTAACTACCTACCATTTTGGCACCCTGTCTGCTTGTTTAATTACTGCGACACATTTGACATAGTTGAAAACTTTCGAGTTAAAATCTTTGTGTGTATTTTATATGGAATGATGTCTTTTATATTTTCTCATCTGGATTGATCAGTCATTTTTATTTAGGTTTGATTGCTGTAATACAGCTGTTGGTTATTTTTAATGCTTAGCCCTTGCCCAAGGTGCTTTAAGGGGAGGAGGAATAGATCAAAATAATAATTTTTCTTCTAATATTAAGATATGAGTTTTTAAATTACACAAGCCAATTTATTGCAGGGTAGATTCATTGTGGATTCCCTCAAAATCTATCAGCTTGATTGACGATGTTGCTCTATTGACATGTCTGTTCCAAAAGAGAATGTGGGATAATAAGTTGAAGATTTGATGAATGTAATTTTATTTAGTGAAAATTATATTTTGGTGCATTTAGTATATTTGTAATGTAGGAAGGACTTTGAAAGTTACCTTCAAAATGTGACTGTAGGAAGGCTTCCATTGCTGAGATCAAGTCTTGTGCGAATGGAGGGTTTTGGCCATGCTCCAGTTCCAGAGAGTTTCCACTGCTGGAAAAACACAAGCAAAATACATCTCTGTGGGTTTTGTAATCTGAAGGTTAAAAAAAAAACAAACAACAAAACCCACCAAAAACCCCCACAACCCAAACAAAAAAAATTAATTTGAACTTTCTTTCTAAAAATGTTACTAATTTTTTAGGTCTCTCTTTTATAAGCAGTCAGCCTGGCTCACTCATTGCCCTTATAAAGTGGAAGATGATCCTAATTTTCAAATTCTTCCCATTTATGTAATTATTTTTGTAGCTTTTATGAAATAATACACTTTAAAATTAGTGGAATTCCTTGAAACCACATGATATAATTCCTAATAATGCAGATGAACTTCTAAAATTCACAGGAAAATGAGCTAATTAGAGTCCCCTCACCACTGGCTTATTGAGTTACCTCTTTTGTCTCTACTTGGGAGGCAAAAACTGTTGTATTGGATAGCATGTTGAAAGTTCTTTTTGAACTTTTCCACATTAGTTTTACTTTCTGAAGCACAACGTCCCCAGGTTTAAATCTGAGTTTAGAGCAGAGGCATATTCTGAGTGCAGAAAGTAAGCTACTGAAGAAGGAAAAGCTTAATTTTCAATTCTGTCTCCTTTATGGTTAATGTGTGGCAAAGATTAAAGGTATCTCCCAAATTTGATCTTTTTTTAGAGATTTCACGTGGTCTTTGAGACAGCTTGCTGATTCTCAGGGTAAAGCCTTTCTGTCCTTGAGCCTTCCGTGGCCTGGCCTGGCATCCCAGAGAGCTAGGTTAAATTGGCTCTAGGCTCTCCCTTCTGTATTGGGGCGGCACTGTATGTGATGCCTGAGGGGATGGGAGAGTAAGAACCAACAGTTTCATGTCTCTTTCGTTGGTCATCTGTTGGGCTGTTTCCACTGTAGCCTTAATTTCCAGGGGTCCCTAAGCGATGGCTTACTGCAGCATTCAGACCTCAGTAACTGATCAGCCTGGGGTGGGAAAGAGAAAGCCACAGAAGCTGTGAGGTTGTTAGCAAGCAGAGAGCAAAACTCTTT
>NW_009648646.1:397095-406991 GCF_000708025.1 Charadrius vociferus
TCTTTTGCCCCTTAAAGAAGCATTCAGTAATAGCCAAAGTTTTGTCTTAAAACAAAAAAAAAAAAAAAGGCAAAAATAAATTGACCAGATGAGATTAAATGACTTGCATAAGATCCTATGTGCAGTCTTGTCAAGTAAATGCTAAAATCTAGCTGTTAAACAGGCTCTGTGATTGAAGCTTAGACAAAACTTGCCCATTATATGCTATTTTGCTGCTTATCACTACTGGGGTAAAAGTAACTGAAGGAATAATTCTGGTAGCAAGCTGAGTTGAGGCGAGAGCAGTCAAGGGGCGTGAAAGGTAAACTTTGAAGGAAAAGCTCAATTCCAGTTATCTGTTCCAAGTTTTCTTTTCTTGTGGTCTAAGAAAATCCTGCATACCTCTTCAGTCTCCTGCTGCCTTGAGCAGGCAGTGCCAGGAGGGAAGTGTTTCCATTCCAGGTACATGGGATAATGGAGATTTCAGGATGGAACAGAGCTCTCCAAGAGAGAACAGCTTCAAAGTATTATTTAGCCCTTGTGCCCCCCTTCCAGCAATTATCATAACCTCATTTATTTTCCACCCAACTCTGATATGGGGACTGTAGTTTTCTGAGCTAAAAGAAATTCTGACTATTACTCTGGTTATTCTACTTAGGTACTACCATGAATACAGTACACGCAGGTGCCAATATTTTTCAGTTGGAGAATTGAATTCAGAGGTTGATATCGATGCAGTTGTACACATACAAATTTCAGTACAAAATACAAGACTCTTAGAATCTAGTTAGTTGCTTTTGATGAATTGAAATAAATTCATATTCTTTTATTAAAAGCCCAGAGAAGAAACTGAAATTCAACTCTGTATGCATGATTCTTTTTTAAAATGAAGGCTAAGAAAATCCCAATTGATACATATAAGACATAGCTTTTTAATTTATTACTGAAGCATATGCAAAAAAGACATTAATTTTCAGTAATATAAAATTCTTGATATGTAGTGCCTGCAGCTATGGTTTTGAACCTAAATTGCATGTATTTACTAAGCCATATAGCTCTGCAATGTGGAAAATGGAAGTGCATTTCAAATGTGTGCAGGGATTGCCATTACTAAAACCAGTTGTAATTTGTAAGTGAGAAAAATAAAGCTTCAGGTGGCAGATGAAGAGACACCTTTATTGACTCCATATGCTTGGCTGCATGAGGTGTGTTCCTGAAAATGGGAAGCAAGTGCCATATTTTAAGGAATTTCAGAAATCAAGCATCAAGGGGTAATAGAGTTGACCTCTAATTTCAAAAATCACAGGCTAACATTTGAGAGCATTTCACTTTCAAACTTTATTTAAAGCTCTGCTTAGCAATCAGTTTTATAATAGTAAGGATTTTTGGCTGGGAGGCACATCGGCTATACTGTTACCTAGCAGACTTTTTCCCTTGAACAGCAGATGCCGATGGCCTCTAGGAATGACATGCTGCTACTTCAGACTACGTACAGGTGTGGTTGGACTGGCCTTCTGTCCTTGGTTTCACAAGTATGGTTTTGCATCCTCTGTTCTTTTCACCTTGAGCGAAGTACAATGTAGTTGGTCACCTATGGTTCTAACAGGGCGTTTTCTTCATTCTTAAAGGTTTACTGTCTCCTTGGTGTTGAAATATTTCAACTGGCATTTTTCTATCAGCCTTTTCCTGGAGTATCCATTATCCATGGCTCCCATGTATAATCGGGAGGCTGTGTCTTGGAATTCTCAGTGTGTAATCCTCGGCACGTGTGCTGCTCACCTTACAAAAGTGTTAAGGAAATACAGGTTTTAGATGTGTATTTAGTGTAGAATTGATTCCACTGTGTGTTCCCTCCACCTAAAAGTAAAGATTCAATATGAACAAAGTGTTGCTCTTCCCAAAGTGATAAAACTTTTGCTTTCACTACAGATTTGTAAATTTTTAGAGAAGTAAAAGTTAGAAGTATCAGTGTGTTCCCATTAGATGAGAAGCTTCAGTACAGGTGAGATAAAACTATGACTTTTACACTCTTTGCAACCTGCTGTTAACTTGACCACGTTCTTGTATGTAAGTCACTTTTGGTATGAATAGAAGAAGTTTCGCGAGTGTGGTAACTGCCACCAGTAAGAGACATAAACACGGTTAAATATCAGTTTGCACGTTCAGGGTGTTTACAAGCATAACAAACTGCCTGTCATCCTTTATAAAAAATGGAGGGAGGAACTTAAATGTATTTTCTGTAAAGCAATTTTCTTTAGGTTATTCATAAATATCCATATCTGCTTTCTGGATATGGAATTTCAGCCTTATTAATACATAATACATAAATTTGTGCAAGAGCAAAGCATTGTTTTACCAGCTGGACTCTGAAAGCAACAGGTTTAGAGAAGATGCTTAGAAACACTTTGTGGATGAATAAGGCTTCTAGTTAAAAAAATACAGCATTGGTATAAAAGTGAATGGGGGACAAGATTTCTAGGTAGACGTAATATCTTTTATTAAACTGGGCTGGTATGTGGGGGAAAATTAATAAGGTTCTGGGCAGCCAAACTTTTTTTGAGGTCTGAAATGGAAACAGCAGATGTCAAAGCTAAATACAACTTGAGAGCAATTACAGTTTGGTTAATCTCCAGTTAGGATATTTAGGTGTTTGTCCATCAAGTGTAAAATCCTAGGTTAGCCTTGAGTTATTCAGCAACTCATTTACTTGGAGGCATGAATAAATGTCATACATACTGCTTAGGTTTTTTTCAAGGGTAATTGTGTTGTACAGATATTATCCAGACTATTATGTGTTGTTAGCAGCCTGCTCTCATGCCTGTTAGTGTTTAAAAGCTAGAATGCTTTTTATAACTGTGCTTGTATTTATTTCAGATTTGGGAAGGGGGGTTTGCTCCCCCAGTACAAGGTGATTATTGACAAAGCCAAGAAGTTTTTTCTACTGAGTAAACTCTTTGTCAAATGGCACATATTTTTACAGGGAGGTTATTTGGACAATTCAAATGAACTTGAAATAGTCCTGATACTTTAGCACCGTAAATCAGAGAAAGGAAAAAAAATAAGAGGACAGAAGGCATAATTTTTATGCTGAGGTTCCTCCCTTGCTTTACTGCTGAGGAAATGAGCTGCCACATCTCCTGTTCTGGGACGATCCGGATAGGATATGTCCAGAAGATGGTATGGGAACTAGAACACAGGCAGTTGATGGAATTGTTTGAGCTGTAGGCTGTCTATGCTGTCACCTTTAATGGCATACGTTCAGCATCATCACAGGCAATAGTGAGGCAGAACACAAGCATGTGAAGCACCACATTTTTTTACTCTTTCCAAATATGAATTTCTTATTAATTAGACTGCTGCAGAAACACTGATTTTTTTTTTGCTGATATGGGTATAGCAGCAGTGCCAAGAACGTGGCAATTTAACCAATTTACAATTTAGCACTGCTTACCGAAAGCTGAATAAAAGAAGGGACTAGAAATGGAACCAGAAGAATTTCCGGTAGATGGTTTTTGCAGCAACATTGCAGTGTGAGTGGTACCAGGGTAGCTGATTGTATTTCTCTTTACATATAAAGATTCTGTTGTTTTGGATCTGGATTGCAGTTTTGATTTTTTTATTTGTTTTTTTGGTGACTGCATATTGGCATTCAGATTGATAGCTAGAATCAATTTCAGACAGATTAATTTATGAATGATTTTTTTAAATATAAAAATTGTTCATAATTCTCTGAACTCTTTGGAACTGCTAACCCAGAGTAGCCTTCCTGTAACAGTCTCCCATGGGACTGTAACCAGAGCTGTGGGTTTTGTGTTCCTCCAAAATTTGGGCCACTTCAGCTTTGAATTCCTTATTGTGACTAAAATTCAGGGAGGTCCTGTGTATTCCTTGACCTCATTGTCTTTGTCTATAGAACAAGGATAATAGTGCTTAGTTACTGCCAGGAATATTCAGGCATAATGTATATAAATACCTCTAAAGGTTACAAGTTCTCTCAAAGTGCCTAGTATTTCTGCTGATTTCATGTTAAGTAGAAAACTGTGTGTATGTGTGGTGGTGGCTATGGGGGGTTTCAATCATCAGATGTCAAGTTTTGTTTTATTTTTGTAATGATTTATGCAGTTGTTAATCAGCAGCTGACTCCTTGGAGGAAACTTCAGGGAGATCATGTATTTAGAAACAATCCAGCTTCTAGTATTTTCTCTCCATTGTATTTTTCTTCCTTTGTTCTTTTGTTCTCTATTATGAAGGACATTTGCATGAAAACAAGATTTTTGTTTCTGAAGAGTTCATCTGCTCCTGCTGTTTATTCCCCACCTGGCCATAATCCTCCGTTTGTGACATCTCAATTGGTGGCTGTGCAAATGATTATGATGTCAAAGACAGGATTATGACTTCAGGTGAGAAACAAACAGCAGGAACTGGTGAACTCAGGAGAAATACACATCTAGATTTTTCTCTAACCATTTTTATGCTAAAAGCACTAGAGAAACGCAGGCAATAGATTATGTATGCATATATAAAATAACTGATGTATAAGCAAATTGTATCATACTAGTGAGTAACATGACAAATCTATTCTTTAAATTGTCTTCGACTGTTCTTATTCTCTAGTTTCATCTACAGAAAATTACAATATAGGATAATATCCAATGACAGTGCGATTAGGACATAGTTACTTGATTTTTACCATGGTACAGCTCTTCTAAGAGACTTGTTCTGTATCCCTCTATTGTAACACGATGTCCTTAGTTTGATTATAATAAGGTTTGATTAAAAGTACAGAGTCAGACCCAAACTGCAGACTATCAATGAGTTAACTTGGGTCCCTGGTGAGAGTGTGGTTTTGGACCAGATCAAGCTGCTTTGTGGTACAGTGGGAGGTTCTTGAAAACCCCTGAGTTCTCCTGCTTGGGTTTTTTTCCTCCTATTTAATGTTGCACTTGCTTTCTGTTCCTGAGGAACCCCACTCCCTGCTGCCCCTCAAAACTGTTTCCCTAAAGGGTTTTTTCACGATATCTCCTTTTGAAATTTCTTGTCTGCAGTTGGAGTCCTACGACAATAAAGAGCTTGTATGGCTCTGCAGTCATTTGCTATTGTGCATGGAATACTGGGAGAAAGATATTTGCTAAAAAAGCGTTACAGGTATGAGAATACAAAGGAAGGGAGCTGTGTTATACCACTGGTTGATGTAACTAACACCTGAGATTACCTCTTTGCTAAGTTAGTGGTGAGTTCTAAAGAGACTCCTTAATAGAAACCTCATCCAGGGAATCAGCTTGTAGGCTTCTGCTGTTCAAGTTGCTACAGTGGTGGTTGCCACTTGTGCTGGCTAATCCTAAGGTCATTGCGTTGACAGTTTTGGGTTAGGAAATAATTTTTCCCCTTCTGCATTATTTCAGGAAAGCCTACTTAGAGATGAATTATGGGTCTCTTTTAGGTACTCGGCATTTTTTTGGTGTAGTTTGTGAAATGAAATGGAAGAAATTGTGTTACCTATATGCACAGAATACTGTCCTATGTCAGGATGAATAAGTGAAAATAGGAGGGAAGAGAGGAGTTAATACTCAGAGAATTAAAGACATTGAAAGTCATCCAATCCACAAGTTTGATATTTGAAGTACTCCCAGCTTCAGAGAAACCACGGGGAGTGTTGTTCTTTTTTAAACAGAATTGAAGTAGTTATCTTCAGGAACCCAGTAATTAAAATTAGAAAGTTGGTAACATTTTTATTGCAGGCAATTCTAGTGGTGAGATTAACATTAGATAATCTTATCATAAAATAACCAGGCACCCTGTGATGATCTGACACATGAGGGGCTGCACAGAGCTTCTGGGCCCCCAAGGGCTGTGATTGTTTTATGGTTTTATCTTATGATAACTGTGCTTTGCTTTTGCCCTTTTCTAAGAGTTTCATACAGTACACATTTCCCCTCCACCCCCCTGTAAATTTGTAATTTAACACCACTCTAGGAAATGGCAAATCAGCATGAAACTATTAATCTTATCTCGTATCATGAAACAGACACTGATCCAAGAGATCTGATTACTTTGCTTCTGGTCATTATCCAGACTGAAAGCTGGGCTTGGGCATTTGTATCATCAACAGTTCTGTCATCAGAAAGCAAAAGATTTCAAAAACAAAGTGAAATTCTACAATCAATCCTGTTTAACGTTTCCTGCCAAAAATACGGTGTGGCACCAACCTCCTTTTACTGGTCACTTAGCGATCAGCTGCGGTATTAAAGCCCTCATTTCTGCCCTATGTCTACAGCTTCTTTTCCTAGGCATTTAAAGCGTAATAAAGGACCTGAATGTCAGGCATGAGGGCTTTAAATAATCTGTAGTGATTTTAATGAGTTCAGTCACAATCGTCACAGGTTTGTCGTGCTTCATAAGTATTTCTGAGATGCAGCTTGCAGTCAGACTCTTTGCTGCCAAGTTGCTTTTCGGTCTTTTGAGAAGGATGGAAACTGGCTCCTGTTCAGTCCTGCAGAACTGAGTCTGTTTTAGCTTGAACTGCTCTGGAGATAGCCAGCTGCATCCCCTCCCCTCCAATGAATATATTGTGAACAAGAAATTCAGTTTTAATTTGTATTACAGTTCAGCTAATTAAAGAAAACCATTTTAAATACCTGACCGAACCAATGTGATTTGGTTTTCTTCTTTTCTTTACTCTTGGCCCTTCTTCCTTTTTTAGTTTGGCTTTTCTTTCCACTCAGTTCTTCTGAATACTTGCAACTTCATATCTTCTCTCCCATCAAGTTTGTGGTACTTGAAAATGTGCACTCATTTAATATGTAACTGTGAGGGAGGCTCAATCTCTTATTTGCTTCTGTGGTAGGATAGAGCTTTCAGCTCTACAACAATATTTGGAAATATTTTTTTTTATTTTTTATTTTGTTTTACTGTTTATAAATCCCAAGGTACTTTATAGATATTGAAATATGTGGTAAGAATTTCTTGTGTGTTCAACTGGATGGTTCAACTCTGTTCCTGGAGGAGTGAATTTTACTGTTGACCTAATTCTGCTCCTGTTAAAGTTGGCACTGAGTGGTTTTAGAGATTTTCAGCCTCAAAGCATTACTATTCTTTGTTGAATTCAGAGTTTAAGAAGGAGAGCTGAAGTGCAGCTCTTTCAGATGGAATAAGGAAGGCTTAAGCCTGGTACTTGGAATACATTTATTAACTAACTCTATCCAAAGAAGTGGCCTGGGAACCCAGATAGAGGCACCTTCCACTCTGCATTAGAATTTTGTCAGAACTTCAAAAATTCATACCTTTTGGCATCATGGCCTGTCTCTGCTTTCTGCATCATAGGCTGTTTCTGCTTTCTGCATTTGTGCAGACTTGTTGTACAGATTGACTTCACAAATTGGGGAATGATAAATCAGAGCAAAGGTGAAATACAAAAATACAAACTTCCACAGTTTTCCCTGGGAAAAAAAATTCCCTTCAAAAATTGGTTCACTACTTGAGAATAACTATTGTCAAATTTTGGATGTCATATATCTGCTACGTTAATTGCTATCAAGTAGGGAACAGATTTGTTTTTTTTAAATGGACAGCTGTAAGGGTACTGGTTGGAAAGAGCACAGAAGAGGTATGTAACGCGTGCTCATAGCTATAGAGCCAGTGCTCTTAGATTGGCACAGCACGGTAAGGTAATGGTTCTCTATTGAAAGGAAGGTCTAGATCTCCATTCTAACTTGGAGAGACTGTACTGCAGGGGTTCATAGTTGGAAAATGTTCCTCCGTGTCCCATGTTCTTCAGCCTGTAAGCAGGGCATAGTGTTTTGCTAACTATTAATGTAAGACTAAAAGCATATATTTAATTCTTTTGCATATTTTTGTGTGCTTGTGACAAAGGCCCATCTTTGTGCAAGGCTTTCCTTTCAGGCCACTGCAAATGCCAACACTTGGGAGCTCTTCTGAACTGAACTCGCTTTAATAAACCTGTGGATGGTCTGTCTGTCCAGACTGCTGTGTCTCAGAGTGAAGGCGATTGCCTCACAAGGTCATTGCTGCCCTGGAGTAGTGGAGGGCCTTTCAATTTATGCTTGGTCATGCCCTTTTAACTTAATGTTCTCCTTCACACAAGCTGGTGGTGATGGATGTCCATTCAGACAACCTAATGGCCTATGGTAACTATAGAAGAGCCTTTATATCAATATTCTGCAGCTGAGACCCATCAGGATGGGCTGTCAAACTGCTCTACACCATATCTAGGACTATTTTATGCAAATAATAGCTGTGATACCATTGTTATACTTTATGGTGTCAAGCAGGACTGTAAAAGATCATTTCTATGGGTCAAGAGGAAGTTGACCTTTGTAGCTTGATATATCAGAGGTCATTTCTCTCTGTCAGCTGTTGCTACCTTCAACAGTACTAAACCCACAGCAGAATGACCTGAGCTCTTAAGGAATCTCAGCCATAGGCAGAAGGTCTGCTGGGACATCCTCAGTGGCATTTCAAGTGTGGTGAGAGTATTCTGAAATCAGTATCTTCATGGTGAGCTTCAAAAGGTAATAGCTGGCTTACCCCCAGGGAACGAGAGATTGCTATTTGCTCCATGCCTGCTCCTATTCCTTGATTCATCTTTTCCTGCAATCTTTCATTAGTTAATTTATCTACCTGTTTGAGATACTGCAAGCCTGCCAAATAGAAAACATTTCCTTTCTCACTGAAATCACAGCCTGTATGCCAAAAGGACCTTGAATTTTTATGTTGAGGGACCTGAGCCTTCCAGTTTGCCTCTGTTGCTCAGGGGACTCTTGTCCAATGCGGAGACTGTCAGGTTAGGTAACACACTATGAGATATCATGCTGTGAATCTGCTTAGGTGGAACTTCTCCAAGGGTTGTACTTTGCACAAAACTTCCAGCTACATGTGTTATTCATCAAAAATGTTCACATCCTTTCTATTTGTGGAGTGCCATTTGCACTTTCATGGACTTCCTATGTAACTGTAGACTACGATGTTGATGTCTGGTAAGAAATGGAGTGCTTGCTGATGCAAGAGAATCTGACAGTGGTCTCATTAAAGAGGTATATGCAGTAACTGTGGAAAGACTGAAGCAGGAACTGGAAGCAGAATAAGTCTGTAATATCTGCCCATGGGGGAGTTCTGCCACCATTCAGAGAAGACTCAGCATTTCATGCACCTTGGTAGCAACTCCAGTGCTACCTGTCTACCAGTTCATCCATCTATATGTTGCATTTTACCCTTCAGTGCCTTGGGAGTGTACATGTTTTTTCAGTATTACTGTGAAACAGAAATAGTCTGTGCTCCCATTTCTATGTAGTCTAGCAGGTTAATTTGTAGTTTCCTCACTGCCTTATTTAAAGAAGTTGTTCCAGGTAATTTAGTCACCTTGGTATGACAGCAAGTTGCAGCACGTCACCTGCTCTGGACTGGCCCTTTTATCTCCTGGCTTCGTTCCATGACATAGACATGCTACCCCATACATACCATCTTGTGTTTACTGCGGGCTAGCGTGGGGTAAAAGCACGCAAGCTGACTTTGGCCTCTTGAAGAAGCTGCTTAGTATGGTGCTGTGGGATGATTGGAGGGAAGAGGGGCCCAAGAAAGTTGGTCAGTATTCAAGAACCGCCTCCTCCAACCTCAGGAGCGATGCATCCCTACAACAGGCAGAAAAGCCAGGAGGCCTGCGTGGATGAACAAGGAGCTCCTGGACATGACCAAAAGAAAAAAGGAGGCCTATAGGGAGTGGAAACAGGGGCGGGTAGCCTGGGAGGAATACAGAGGAATCGTTCGAGCAGCCAGGGATCAGGTTAGACAAGCTAAAGCCCAGACAGAACTCAATCTGGCCAGGGACATTAAGACAAACAAAAAATCCTTCTTTAAGTATGTTAGCGAGAAAAGAAAGACCAGGGAAGATGTGGGCCCTCTCT
>NW_009648646.1:407074-407543 GCF_000708025.1 Charadrius vociferus
CCTGCAGCCGCGCTGCCCATGATGCAGAAGGCAAAGGTGAGGATTGGGAAAGTGAAGAACCGCCCACTGTAGGAGAAGATCAAGTGCGAGACCACCTGAGGAACCTGAAAATGCACAAGTCCATGGGACTTGATGAGATACATCCACGGGTTCTGCGGGAACTGGTAGATAGAGTCGCTAAGCCCCTAGCCATCATATTTGAGAAGTTGTGGCAGTCTGGCGAGGTTCCTGCGGACGGGAAAAGGGGAAACATAATCCCTATTTTCAAAAAGGGAAAGAAGGAAGACCCGGGGAACTACAGGCCAGTCAGTCTCACCTCTGTGCCTGGCAAGGTCATGGAGCAGATCTTCTGGAAACTCTGCTGAGGCACATAGATAGCAAAGAGTTGATTGGTGACAGCCAGCACGGCTTCACCAAGGGCAAGTTATGCCTGACAAATTTGGTGGCCTTCTATGAAGGGGTTACAGCG
>NW_009648646.1:408350-440097 GCF_000708025.1 Charadrius vociferus
TGTGAGGGCGGTGAGCCCCTGGCCCAGGTTGCCCCGAGAAGCTGTGGCTGCCCCATCCCTGGAGGTGCTCAAGGCCAGGTTGGAGGGCCTGGAGCAACCTGGGCTGGTGAGAGGTGTCCCTGCCCAGGGGGCAGGGGGGGGAATGAGATGATCTTCAAGGTCCTTTCCAACCTAAACTATTCTATGATTCTATGATCTCAAAGCTGATGAGACTGTAAACAGTCAGCGTATAAGCCTTTAGACAACTGCTTTCTGATAAATGGTATATATGCTTTCTGATAAATGGTATATATACTTTCTTGAAATTTGGAGAGGTCAAATATCATGGTTCTGACTTGATTCTTCTAGAGGATTTTCTTAATTTTCTGCTACCAAGACTATTTAACAGTTAATTATGGGGCTGCCTGTTGCTCTGTCTTGCACTAGCATTTGGCCAGTTAATGCAAAGCTATGTACCAGCCAGATGTTGGTGCGTTAGTGTTATTCCAGTCTTTGTTCTGAAGAACAGCATCACTACAAAATAAGAGAGTCTTTCTAAAAAGCTTTTATTTCTTACGTGAAACTTATTTGACAAGATGAAGTGAGTCAGCCTGTCTTTAATGGGATTGCATTGAAATGTCTGCTTACATGCAACTCTTGCTGTCATTCCTTGGCATGATCGTTACTTTAGGGGCAGATTAGAGGTCAATCAGGCAGAGCCACAGGGGTGCCCACAGCTAGCCTCAGGATACTCCCTACAAATGTAAGATCAAAAGGGCAGGCACATGAAAATTACTGTTTACTTTTTATGAATTATTTCCCAGAGATGGCATCATTAGCAGAATCTAAATGCTGGCTGGCTCTTAATGCAAGGACACTCCTGACAGAACTTGCTCGCTTGGGCACACCTTTCCACTTTTAAAGTCAAAATATTTTCTGGTTTTGCTTTTGTGCATTTTCTGTATTATTTAAATAACTTTCTAGTTGTTTTTCCCCAGAAAACTGTCCCTACTTCTCAACATGCTTTTAATTCTTAGATGTTGCCCATTTCTTTTCTTTCTTTGTGCAGCAAAGGTATTTCAAAGCCTACATCCGTACCACAGGAACTCTGCAGAAGACACTTAGCTTCTGAAAGAAGTAAAACTTTCTGGTAATCTTTCTGAGTGAGCAGTGGCTGTTACTTAAAATGCATCGCTGCCAATGAGTACTACAGTTATCCCTACTGTAAATACAGGGGAAATGTGATATTGGCTGTCATGGTGAGGTGCATGTTGGCAAATGCTGATTCAATGTCTACTCCTGCGGTAATCTTCACACATCAAACTCTACACGTTCTTATCCACATAAGTATCTAGCTTCTGTTTGATCACAGTAATCAGGGCTATTTAGAAGGGTCACGGTATATTTGCCCTTTTGTCTTGTGTCTAGAGCTGTGAAAGCATGACTTTGGAGCAGATGTTTATTGAATTCTAAAGAGACTAGCAGTAGCTGGGAACATGTGTAGCCCCTGATATGCTAAACTTGTGATTCCAAGTAGAAAACCGTTTGCTTTTTAAAATAACTTTGAAAAAGTTACCTTGAAGGACCAAATACGTGGTGGATATTACTCTTAAATGAAAACCAGTATGAACTTCCCTCTTATCATCCAACATGTACTACCCTTAATGTGAAATAATCAAATGCTGCCCAGTGTAGGAATGAAACTAAATCTGGCTGGTAACCAAAATAAAATCCCTTACAGCTATTTTTGTATGTTCTTAAAATGTGGGCTGTGAGATTAGGCAGTTGTCTTTTTTCCCCCTCTCTGCTATTTTTCTTTAAAAGTTTAAACTAAAAAAAAATGCTCTTTTGCAGCCCTCTCCTATTATAAGGTTGTGGGGCAGAAAAGCTAATGCGATGTTCTTTTATCTAAATCCTTACTCTTCCTAAGGTGGCTAGACATTTTGGATAGGTGTGGTTTTATTTATTTGGCATGATGTTTTCTCAACATTGTTGTTTTTTTCAGCATTCATCTTGACAACAGTAGCTAGAGAACTTGATAGTGTTTGAAAGGATAAACTGAACATCTCCCTTTCCATCTCTTCCCCACCTGGAGTACTGTATCCAGCTTTGGAGTCCTCAACATAAAAAAGACACAGACCTGCTGGAGCATGTCCAGAGGCTGGACGTGGTCCTGGGCAACCTGGTCTAGTGGGAGGTGTCCCTGCCTATGGCAGGGGGGTTGGAACGTGATGATCTTCAAGGTCCTTTCCAACCTAAACCATTCTATGATTCTATGATTCCTCTTGCTGTTGGATAGAGTTCAGGAAATTTTTTAATCCTTGCAAAGCAGTGAGAGTGAAAAGGAAACGTGTGCATGGGTGAGTGGGGTCACTGGGCCACCCAAGACAGAGGTCTGCAAGAGACCATCTGTGGGAGCTGGTCTGGGATTTATTGCAGCAGCATTCAGAAAGTTGAGGCACAGATACTATAAACGTAAGTCAGTTGGTGTTACGCACTTGCTTGCACTGAGCTGCACCCAATCTCAAAAGCTTTCCACTACGTGTCTTGGACATCTTCGGCTAGATCAGCAGTTGATAGGGGCACCTGTACGTGTCCCTTCAGTCATGAAGCTGTGCTCACAAGTTCATGAGATGTCGGAGGGCAACTGATTCAGAGCCAGGATGGGGCATGCTTGCTGTGCGTTTCTTGTACACTTTACACTGAGACAGAACCAGGTATCTAATTGTGCTGTTCGTCTCAGATTTGCTGTTGATATCTTCTCGTTCTTCTTGTAGTCATCATGGAAGAACCACATCCATGGAAGTCACCATGGAAGATGGTTTTTATTGCGTCTGTGCTTCGGTGGCGGTTAGATTCCCTGTCTTTTTTTTAGAATGGGCTGCAAAGGTCCTTAACCCTGTCCTGTGAAATTGTACGTCTTGAAGCCAATACCCAAATCTGGATGGGTTTCTAGAGCAGGTCTCCCCAGTGCTGTTAGAATAGAAGAATGGTGGAGGTTCCTTCTCCACTCAACTGCTAAGGAGTGGAGGTACACCTGTCAACTGATAGCTGTTAAATTAACATTTCCATTTCCCTGTGTAGCCTTATCTTTACAGACAGGTATATATGTGTTGGGAGAGGGGCTATTTTTGGCTATACTGTAGGAGAGCCCGAAGGTAATGAGTTGTGCATAGTAAATCTTGCTTACTCCATAATTTCCACTACATTTCAAATTAAGGGCCTAAATTAGGGTTAGTGTCAGACTTGCTCTTTTGCTATGTCCTAATTTTGTTTTAAAAGCACATAGCTAAGGACTTTAATATGCTTTAGATTCAGTGCTTGTAAGTTATACTAAAATCCCTAAGGGAGCCAAAATAACTTATTAAAACCTTGCAAATGTTTTTGACTGCTGCATTCTATTATTTTCTATTCCGGTGGTAGCATACAGCGTCTGCTGCTGATGGGCGGAGGAACGCAAACCTCCAGGGCCCATTAGACTTAACTTGTTTACTGCATTGATATCTATATGTTAAATGACAAGAGAGTTCAGGTTATTGAATAATTTAAAATTCAGCTCTAATTGGTGTCATATGACCTGGAAAAGGCCATGGATGACGCCAGGAGCATGCTGTGAAATTCTTATAAATAATTCATAAATTAGATCATTCATTTGCCTGGATGTCTTGTTAAATGCAGAAGTTTGTAAGTAATAACTGATGATATAACACCTGTAAGTATTTAGTTCATATGCTGGAAGGTAATCTACCTTGATGATCTTCTAGCAAAACCTGCCAGAGTACGAGAGTTAATTGCACTAGGGAGAATGCACTACATTTATTTGGGATGGGCTTTGGCAAGGTGTACCGTGCAGATGTTGCATTACGCATTCTCTATCAGCTAGACAACTACTCTGTTGATGCCCATGTTAAAAATGCAGCTCATCACTCTTCTGCCATTATTTCACATGAACTCCAAATGCACTGGGAAATGGTAGTGACCTGCTCTGCTCACAAATAGTATAGTTTTTGAAATATTTATCTAGGTCTTGAACTACTGATTCTTCAGTAAAATAAAGGGCAGAAGTAAAAAATTGAAGTCAGAAGATTGTGGTTTTTCGTTTTTATAATGTTGGCAGCACATTGAATGTTAATAGTTAGACCTGGTGCTGTCAAGATTAGTATTGTGGCATTTTTCTATAGTGCAAACAGTAACAATACAGTTTTGTTTCAGAAAGCAAACATGTTTGCTTAATTTTAGTGGTCAGGTATTGCATTGCCATATGTAGGTACTGTTTGGGCTTAATGGGCATTCTACTCACAGTGACTTCCAAGACTCAACGTACAGGTGCCTCGCTTAAGTTTTCTTGGAGCACTTGTATTATTAACTGCCTTATCAGCCAACGTGAAATCAGTTTGCTGATCTGAAATGGAAGCATTTGTTAGAGATTATCTACAATATTTGTGTAGCTGGAGAAGAAGGGTGGCATGTTTATGAATGCAAAATATACACTTAAAGCTGAGTGCCAGCAAATGCTCACATGCCACTTTGAATGCAGGTTTTTTGTGCACCTGGCATCCCAGCTCAAACCCTCTTAACAAAGAGGAGGAAAAAAAATGAAGGCAACACAAACATAGGAGGTGTTCCTCTGCTGTCAGCTAGCAGCTATAGATTCACTTTTTTGTGATATGATCCTTTTCTTTCTTTTTTTTTTTTTTGCTACACCTGTTCATTATATTGAATTCAGTAGATATTTTTTTTTACAGGAAAAATACAGGCTTGTGACTGTCATTCATATAGTTTCTTTGATTTGAGACCACTTGTTTTATGCAGTGGAATATGGCAATCATAGCTACACATAATTTCTACAGAAAATGGTGCTTTATTTCTTACTTGAAAAATGGTCAGGTTACCTTCCGAGTTATCTACTGTATTTATCTTAGGTACTGACAGAGACAGTTGCTGAAGTATTATGTGGGCACTTTGTAATGACTGATACTAGGTTACTTATGGTAGAGTTTTTAATAAAGGATTATATGATTTAAAGAAAAAAAAAATGATAGACTTCAGTAGATCCTACTAATTTACTTTAAAATCTTTACCTTTTTACATTCTCCTTGATAAATTCTTACAGACTCTGGAAGGAATAGCTCCTTAATCACTGGTAATGCACTTCAAATAGTCCTATCATTTGAAATAATTGTTCTTAAAACGGCATTTCTGTTGGCCCGATATCCTACCTGAGCTTATTTATTATATATTCTCTTCGTTCTCCTGACAAGAGCCAGTGCTTGTCTTGTAGGCAGACCTGCAAACCCAAAGGCAAGCTTTATTTATTTATTCAGATGACAATCAACAATGCACAGTGGTGACTGAGTTCTAGGTTTAGGATGTATACCTCAGAGAGTGCGTCAGCTAGGTCACTAATATGTGCCCTTGACACTCTTTAACGTTTCCCTGTGTATGGTAGCCTCTCATTTTTCCATTTAGAAATTTTTCCTTCATCTTTAAGTATCTTTTAATCCCTGTATTTCTCCTCTGGTTGTGACTTCTGTTTGTTCTTCTTGGCTTCCTCCAGGGTCCACCCTCAGATCAGCACAATCGACTAGTTCTGAACCTCCATGTTTCTCCATCTGTTTCTACCCCTCCAAAAGAAACCCCAGAGTTGAAAATCCAGGTTAGAGAAATGTTCTCAAGATACAATAAGAACAACTTTAGTTTTGTATTCCAATATATTTCAGGTACAAACTACAAACCCAGGTGCTATGGGTTAAACTCTAATGCTCTTAACATCTATAGGAATTTTGCTGTTCACTGTAACAGCACTGTGTTTTGCTAGGACCCTAGCTTTTGTCCTCAGAGTGCAAGGCTTCTTGAGGTAATCATAGAATCATAGAATGGTTTGGGTTGGAAGAAACCTTAAAGATCATATCATTCCAACCCCCTGACATGGGCAGGGACACCTCCCACTAGACCAGGTTGCTCAAAGCCCCATCCAACCTGGCCTTGAACATCTCCAGGGATGGGGCAGCCATAGCTTCTCTGGGTAACCTGTGCCGGTATCTCACCACCCTCTCACAATAAGGAAATTCTTCCTAATATCTAAAGAATGTAGTGATAGGACTAGTAGGACTAAAGAGTCCCTCCCAATCTTTCATGTAGGCTCCCTTTAAGTACTGGAAGGCTGCTAGAAGGTCTCGCTGGAGCTTTCTCTTCTCCAGGCTGAACAACCCCAGCTCTCTCAGCCTGTCTTCATAGGAGAGGTGCTCCAGACCTCTGATCCTCTTCATGGACCAACTCTGGACCTGCTCCAACAGGTCCATGTCCTTCTTATGTTGGGGGCTCCAGAGCTGGATGCAGTACTCCAGGGGGGGTCTCACGAGAGCGTAGTAGAGGGGCAGAATCACCTCCCTCATCCTGCTGGCCACGCTTCTTTTGATGCTGCCCAGGATGCAGTTATCTTTCTGGCCTGTGAGGGCACATTGCCAGCTCATGTTGAACTTCTCATCAACCAACACCCCCAAGTCCTTCTCAGGGCTGCTCTTGATCCATTCTCCACCCAGCCTGGATTTGTGCTTGGGATTTCCCTGACCCACGTGCAGGACCTTGCATGATGATTTTGGGCTGCTTCTTAAATGTTTTGTACATGCAGAGCTACCAGTAAAATCTGTCAGGACCTTGCCTGCGTTCAGTTTGTAAGATCTGATCAGTTACTAGTTCATCCCTTGCAGTACAAAGCCCTGTGTGCTGCAGTTGGTCTGTAAACGTGTCTCATCTGCCAGTGCTGTGAATTAACACTGCAGAGCATACAAGTAGCAGTTAAGAAGAATTTGCAGAGATCATAATGCTGTGTGCAAAAAACTGGTGTGCTGTTTGTCTGTTTGTAGGAAGTTTTAAGGACTGGATGTTTGTTTAAGCTCTGCTCTGAATCCCTGAGCAAAAATTACTGGGATTGCAGTAAAGATTTCATAGAGCTCCCCACATCTTCCTCTTTAAACCCTTCTAAAGATTATTTGAACTTTTTTTTTAATATCTCCATGTTTACATGCAAGAGTTTCACATTTGATCAAGTCTTATTAACTCCATATGTTGCAAGGAGAAGTCTGAGTTTGTTTGTTTAAGCCTCAGTTAAAGGAAGTTGTATCTTTAAATACCGTACAGCAAGCCTGGAAGAGCTCCACGGAGGGGAAAGCACAGCTGTTCCATCATGGTCCGTCATGCTTTCCATGTGTCCCGTAGGCAATATCTTTCTTAAACTCATCTTGTAAAATTACCCAGTTCCTTATGCTTCTGCATCTTTGGACTCGAGGTAGTAGGTAGGGCTTTGGATTTTTTTTTTCTCCACTTTTCCCCTTTACCTGGCCTGCATCTTAGAAATCTGTCATGGCATGCTCTCATCTCATCTGATCCCTCATCAGTGTAAATGTCAGTCCATTTTTCCTGCAGCCTCTACTATCCAGCTGTAGTTTTCAATTAAAGCATTAACAGAAAAACAGAAATTGCTAAAAAAGTTGTTGACTTGCTTCTGACTCCCAATAATTAATTTTTCTTTGGGGTTAGACCCTGCAAAGTACTGAATAGCTGTCAAAGGCATGTTCGAACTCAGTCTTCTGCCTCACATGACCTCCTTCTTCTAAAGGAATGAAAAAACCCCACTCGCATTCAATGACATTAATGAGAATTTTTCCCCCTGCAAACACATTGTAACTGTGAAATAACATTAAAGTTTCTCTGCCTTGTTATGAAGTCTTTAAATGTCAATGCCATTTCTGAGACCATCAGGGCAGATTTAATGGCGGCCAAGGTCAACAAATGCTAACTGGTACCTCTCTTTTAGGGCCTTCAGGGACTCTTAATAGAGTCTCAGCCATGAAGTTAATTTGCAATGTGGGCCTTTATTCTTAAACCTGCTCATGATGATTATTTTGTACCATCTTTATTCGTGTGCTTAGATTTCTTCACATTCTTTTGTCTTTCAGTCAATATAACAAACTGCTAAAATAAATAATAAATTCTCAGTTATTTCATCTTTTGAGTCTTCTTTTTTTTGTTCCTTTTTCCTTCTGTTTATGGGCTGCAGAAGGGTAGGTGTATGCTTTCTGTAGACCACCCTAAGCTGCTAGCTCTGATACGATTCTCTAAGAATACCTTCAGGTCTGTCACTTTCTGCTGTCTTAAGGGACTGGGAAACTGGCCACCATGAAAGCTTTTTTCGTTAGTGCCCTAAATGCTTTATTAGTAGAAGCAGGTGAGGTGGGAAATGAGAGACAGAGTGTAAACACAGTATTCTCTTACTTTCCCTTTTCTGTTATATTCCTTCTGGTGGCTTGTCATCCCTTTATGTATTGTCTAATTTAGATTAAAAGGGCTGTGTAGCCTTTATTTGTCTAGAAAATACTGCAGACAAGGATGGCATGCTACAAATAATAAATAACAAAACTCTGTCTTTTTGGCAGCATGTTGCATTTCTGCTCAGTTGCCCTGCCAGCCCCTCTGACTTTAAAATATTTTAATGTCCTGCACTTTTCACCCAGTCCAAGCACCAGACTTTCCTCAGACATTTAGCACTGACATTAATGCAAATGCCTCCAACTCATTGGGCCCTTTGGGGCAAAACATGACATCCTTGGCTTTCAATCACATGGCAGAGAGGATATATTTGTATCCACAAAACTGGAAATAATAAAATATCAGTATTCAGGTGCTAATTCACGTTAATTTACATTCTGTGAAGTCTACAAAAACTTGTAATTGGTTGTCTTGAAGGGCAGCAGAGTGTATTTGGTATTTTGTTTATTTATAAAAAGGAATTTAAATTATACATATAAACACTGCATAGATTTGGGTTATATCTCTCTTCTAATCATCACGGGATGCTTGCTTGCATTCCTAAGTTCCTAAGTACTAGTATTTTGGGGCTGACTGTCTTCCACTCTGTGTGGACAATGCCTATCTATTGCAAACATTGCCAGAGTGCAAATAATACTTTCCATCAGTGGATACCAAATTACCCTGCAAAACCACTTTCACTGCAGTGGTTTTGTTATCTTTAACAAACCTGGCTTCCGTAATTAAAAAAAATTAGATCTTTGTGAAAGGTCCCAAAGGCTGGAGGAGTTTAAATTCAGTATGTTATTGAAGTTAATGCACGGGTCTAGCAACAGAAATGCGAGTGACTGATTCACTGCTGTTCTGATGTGTATAATATCTCAAATGCTTGACTGCCTAGATGAACCATAGTGCAAAGATACTCCAGGATATAAGTAGGATTTTGATGTCTGTTGCATAATATCCACGAGTATAACAAAACCACTAGAATTTGCTTGCACTGGGTTGACAAATGTGAATTACAGTTGCTTGCTTTCTTCAGAGTTTTATCAGAGTATAATCACTTGCCCAGCTTAATTGAAAAATCACTTACGTTTATAGCTGAATTTAAACATGTTTTGTATTTAAATGACAGCTTTTGATGTACAACCATTTTTTACAGAAAGTAGTTGGTTTTTATCTGTGTTTCTGTAAAGATATTTCAAAAACTCTCATCAAATTTCCAGCGGTAAGTAATATCCCATTCAGTGCAAGGTGAAATGTTTTACATCAAATCTCCTGCTGTGTAATGGCCAATCAACGAGTATTTATAGTGGCTGAATGGATATTTTGGCTCGGTATTCAAAATTAAACATTTTCAAACATTAACATTTAATGTTTTTTTTGCCACTCTTCAAGTTGATTTTATGTAACCCTAGATGCTCAGAACTACTCGATACTCTAAAGCGACTCATTTTATGCTGAGGATCCTGCAGGCAGTAGTTTTACATTTATTATAGTTGTGTAGATGCAATGAAATGTAGATTTGACAGCAGATTTGGGTCTGTCTTCTGATAAACATTTCCTCAGGTTTGGCTGTATGTTCATCAGCATGATGCAGCAAGTCTATTTCTGAGAAAACACATTTACCAAGTGAAATTAATAAGCAAAGATAAATTTCGGTAATTCACACGAAATTGTTTTTCTTATTGCAGGTGTCCAGTAAGAAGAGCTCTTGCCAACAGCCATCTTTGGAGCTAGATGGTTCCTACTTGGGTACTGGGGGACCTCAAACTTTTTATAAGAACAGCAGAGCATCAAAGGCGGGAAGCCCAGCCCGTGTCGTGTTGTCTCAGCAGTGCAGGAATAATCACGGTTACGGGACTGAAATCCATTACAACCATCAGGAGCGTCTGAAGGAGTATCCGGTGGAAAATGACTTGCACAGAAAGTGTAACAATATGATTTCCCCAGCCAAGCAGAGGAGCCCTCACTGTGTAAAACCAGCTCAGGAGGTGGACCGGAAAGCAAATGAATTTCAGAACACATGCCCCCAGCAAGTGAGTCACGGCTGTGCCTGCAGGCATGTAGGGAGCTCAGGGAGCGTGCAAGAGAGCCATCGTGTCAGCCAGGCACTTAGAAGACACTCTGGGCCAGTTCACAAAACCTGTGATTATTCTAGGTGCCCTCGAGTTTCTGGTCTGAATGACAGCGTGGACTCAGGGCCTAAAGAAACAGAGCAGGCTAAAAGGTTGTATGAAGAAAGAAGGCAGAAGCTCCTTCTGCAGAAAATGGAGCTGGAAATTGAAAAGGAACGACTCCAACATTTATTGGCTAAGCAAGAAGCAAAACTGCTCCTAAAACAACAGCAACTACACCAATCCCGTATGGATTATAACAGGTGATTTTGAGAGTTACAATTTTTAAAAAATTTCTAACATGGGCAATAGTTAATTGCAGTGGGAGAATGGAACTGATAAAATAAGATAGGCAAGACCTGTGGTACAAATTCGGTCTAACAGTGGCTTAGAGGAGAGGAGACTTTTTAGTATATTAGCATATACTGTTGGGAAACAGCATGACAGCTGTAGAAAGCAGCAGAGGGAAACAGTATGTGGTAGAAAGAAAGGCACAAGAAAAGCAGAGCTAAAAGACTAGGTAGGAAAAGAGGAGCAGTAGAAGAAAAGGAGAAGTGGATCTTAGTGGAGGCACTTGAAGGAATACAGACATTTGGCAAGAGAGCAGTGAGTGTGGATGACATAGATGCAGCATTCCCCCTTTCTGTGGAGAGGTCAGTTTTGAAGTATTGCACCTTCCTAGGTAGGGAGTGAAAGAAGTGTGTTTTACAGAAAAGATGGAGAACGCTTTTTATATATATATGGAATATATCCTTTTTCTTTTATATATATATATGGAAAAGGAAGTGAGCTCCCCTATAGCAAGGACAGTTTCTTTCCAGTGGTCTTTGTAGAAGGGAGAATGCCAAAACCGAGCCACAATACATGCTTAAAGCTAGAAGAAGGGAAAGGCAACAACCGCAGAAATATGGGATGTGGCTTGAAAGCCCTGTGAGCTTGTTGCAGAAGGCAGGTAACTCCTTCCTGACAATGTAAATGGGATCTCTGGGAAAGAGGGAGAAACTGGTGGTTTATTGGTATGTTACCAGAGTGGAGGGGAACAGTAAAAGGGAGTGGGTTAAAGCAAGTTGAATTAGCTACCGTAACTCAGTTGAGTACTAATTTTTCAGCATTAGTAAGGGAAAGCAATGGGGAAAAATGTAGTAGTCTTTTAGAAGAAGCAATAGGAGGATTTCACAAGGATGCTTATGGCAACTGCTTCCCATGAGAGTCTGCATTGCATGACCCACTTCCTACATTCACGTATTATAACCACCATGGAGGAATATATCACTTACTCTTCTTAATCCCAGCCCTCCGGTTACTTTTCAAACTCTGAAAGAGAATACTGTAATTTAGGTGGTCTTTTGTTTGTTGTCTTGGATTGTGGCTTACGTTGAAAATAATGTGTTTATATGGCTTTAAAAATGCCTGCCTTACAGGCAATCACAATTGTGTGTGTTGAAAATGACTGAGGTCACAAACAAAGGATTATGACTTCAGGTGAGAATTAAGTAGGAACAGATGGATTCTTAATCATCAAATACCTTAATTCTATGCATCATCCCTCCTCTAATGAAAAACAAGTAGAATATGAAGGACATACAGACTGAGTTTTTTGGTGTTTTTGTTTCTAGTGGATACTTTTCAGTATTTAAGCCATCATAAACGCAGAAAAAAAATAACCTTAAATATATCTATAATGATGTGCTTGTTAATGTTATTATGCCTGTTTTAGCCATTATTTTTGTCTAAAAAAAAAACAAAAACCTTCATGGTTTACAGGGCTTTCGTTACCTAAAGGAATTCTGTGAAAGAAAATCATACATGATGAATCTGAGGACTTGAGTTTTTTGCTATCTCTTTTCAGAGGTGCAAGTGAAGGCACATTTGCCATATTCTCTCTAAGAAAAACAACTAAAATATACTGTGCTTGCTCTTGAAAAATATTTAGTCTCTTTAGAATTAAATGTTTGATATTTACAGGTAAATCTCTTAGCTATCACAGTTCTGTTTCAGTTCTGGGTATATAATTCATTTCTGCACTTGGTAACAGGGTAATTTTATATACTACAAACAACAAAAATTTGTTTAGCTAAGCTCAAATACCCTTTGCTTCATTGTCAGGAGGCTCTAACCTAGTTCATCTCTTAACATCATGACAGTTCAAAAAACAGTACAACAAAACCCCATTTCCAGATAGTGTTTATTTTTGTCTGTCCTTATTGCATGGGTGGAGTGCTGGTAAAGGTCCGTTTTGAGCTGCTGGAAGTATTGTCATTAAATGACAAGTAAAAGGTCTGACCATTTGTAATTATTGGCTATTAACTCCGCTGCTCTTTTAGCAAAAGTATGAATTGATCCTTTTTTTGGCCACACTGCACCATAACTGCATTTTAATTTCCCACATTTCCCTATTTAGCCTCAAGTGAGCATAGAGTACTTTCTTTCAGTTTGCAGTTTCTCTCTCTGTGAAACGGTTGCTTGGCTGTCAATAATGGTGTCTGTGCAGGGAAGGGGGCAGTTCAGTGACTCCTCCGGGTGCCAGCCACACCAGAGACACAAATATGAGTAAATCCTGGAAACAGGAATTTTATTCAAATAAAACAGGAGAACTACCTCTCTTTTTGACTTTTCTGTCTTCATTGGAGAGAAAGAAAAAGGTGGGGTAATATATTAAAAGTGGAGCTTCATCTGTGGGCCCACAGTTTCAGGAGGCACAACCATCTCAAACAAATTCTACATTTTATGCAGCTGACGCAGGACGCCTTTGAGCTCTGGTGCTGCTGGAGCTGTAATCAGAGCCAAACAGGGATATTTGTTATTGGATACTGTGACCATTTTCTTAAGGGAGCAGGTCCTTGCAAATCAGTAACTGAAATTTTTCTCATCTTTTTTCCAATAGAAACCCTTAGAAGCAAAAGCACTGGACATAAGTGAGCCTTCCGATACAAAAGTGTATTTGAAAGTGTGAAAACAGTCATGAAACTTCTGCATTTAATGTGATTAAGTACCCTGTTTGTAGACACACAACTCACCTTTTTGTGGTGAATTCGTGGTGTGATGATTTGACCAGCTGCACAACCAGCTAACTCTGCTTTTTCAGGTTTAGAGGCCACATACCTGTTTCAGGAGATGGGGCCATTGATGAAGCACCTGGAGAACTTGCTCTGATGATGAATGGCAACAGCATGGGGCTAAGGTAATTTCTCTCTTCACTTCTAAGTACTTCACAGTGTCGGTATATCTTCTTGACAGTGTGCTGCTGGCTGCCAAGTGTATTTGTTCATGTGCTTGTTTCAGATTAAGAGCTTTTTTCTGCAGGAAAGATAAAAGTCATTGGCTGTTGCATTTTGAGTCAACTCAATAGTTATGCTGACCTGTTATTACTCAAGGTTGAGGAGCTGGCTTCCTGCAGAGGTCTCAGGTTTTGCGTGTCATTTCTTAAGGACACTAACCTAACCCAGTGCAAAATGGAGTTCTCACAAAATCTTAGTTTTTGTTCTTTGTTCTAGGTACTGCTTGTTAGTTTTTCAAGTAGAATCAGAAATCTCTTTAGTCTTGATTTGGACCTGATGTAAAAAATACATTATCCTTTAACTCCCAGATAGAAATGATCTTTTACAATTGGTGACAGTTACTTGTTTTTTTGAACAATACTGTATTGCACCTCTGCTTCAGTGAGATGAGAGCAAAGTACCACTGAAATAACTGGAAGTGGAGCGAAGCCAGTATTTAGCTCATTATCTCAGTTTTGCATGCTATTTAAAACTAATCAATACCTTATTGTGTTTTCTTTCTGTCCTACCCAGTCACATTTCCTGTTACCACTGGAATAAGATTCAGGCTTATTAAAAAAGCAACAAATAAAACCTGTGGATTTGACAGGGCTTCTCTCCCTCTCTCAAAAAGGAACAGCTTTTTATTCTGTGCTTTAGCTATAGCTGGTTTTTTGACCAAAGTATTCCCTGTCTGGTGGACAAGATGAGCAGCTGTCCTTCGAATGGCCTCTTTTTTAGTGACAAGAGAAGACTTTAAAATATTCAGCTTTTTTCTCCACTGTGCGAATACTGGAAGAACTGTAAATTTATTTATAAACTAAGGGTCCAATACTTCCATTTTTTCTTATTTTTTTAGCATTAAGCAATTCTGGTTATTTATTATTTTTTTTTATTTATATCTCTGTTCGCTGAAAGAAGGGGTAAGACTACTTTCTCCAGAACAACAGGAGTTGTTAGTTTCCTTGGAATACTTCACTGCTTAGCCAGGTGTTTGGCTGCTCAGAGTTACTGGCATATCCTCGTTGTACTCTGATGCTTTTTTGTTTCATTTTTACACAGACTGAAGTGAGCGAAGTCTGATCACTGTAGCAAAGGAGATGGAGAGTCATGATATGTTTAAGATAGAGTAGCATTAAGCTCTTTTGAAGAAAAATGTAACCTAGAACATCTGTAGGGCTTCTTGGCAACAGTTTACCAAAAACCTGCAAAAATCTGCATAGTCTAGCAGGAAAATGAGGAAAACCTGTGCTGTTAACAAAATGAGAGTTCCAGATTTCAAAAGGTTCCCCACCCTCTCTTCAATCCCTGGTTTAATGTACTGTAATTTTTCAAAGTTAGTATGTGTTCGTGCAGTCTCAGGTTGCCATGCCAGCTGGTCCCGAAGTTTGGCAGCAAAACACTTGGAAGTTTTTCTTCCTATATGCCATCTTCAGTTTCGCAAAGGTTACCAGATGAATGCTCCCTAAATAATTTACTCTAATGTAAGGCTGAAAGAGGCTACGGAAGACAAGTCCATTTGTCTCTTTTATGCATTTGAATATGTAAGTGTTGTTTTCTTCAGTATCAAGAGAGAGTATGCAAGTGTGTTGCTACAGCTTAGAAAGGAGGAAGAGCTGGTAGGAATACTTCCTTTTTTTAACAGCTCCTTTTCTGTTATTTTGGGTTTTTTGTTTTGAGTGTTGGGTTTTTTTTTTTGGTTGTTGTTATTTGGTTTCTAATTGACCTGCTCTTGTTATCAGAACCCTAATGGAAAACCAGCCCTCTCTGACTTCAGTTCATACATGAGAGCTCCTCTGGCAAACCTCACAGCATGAAACTTGATTTCAGTCGTCAAATAAGTAAAACTTAAAAATATCCTGGTATTTTAAAGGAACTGGTGAAAGTCCTTTAAAATACTAAACTTGCTGAACTGAGATATTGGAGTTTAGAAGTAAAATAAATAATATAATCAAGAACTGAAAAACATAGGTTTTTTTATAATTAACAGCTCATTTTGAGTTAATTATCTACAATTACGAAAATCTAATTGCAATTTATTCTCTACTATCTGTGGGAAGAATCGTAGGCAAGGGAATATGCATCACTGCCAGGCATAAATGCTATAGGATAGGTACAAATAATAGAGGAGCCCTTAATGAAAAACAGAAAGCAAATAGGACCGTGCAGCTGTGCCAGGCTATTGAAAGGTAATTGTAGTCAGAAATGAGATGTGTACTTTAAAAGGCATCTTGTCGTCTCCTGTAGGGATTAATTTTTTCCCTCCTTGAAAAAGGAAAAAACGATTCCACGAGAAAATACAGTACAGAGTTTGATTTTTAGTACAGATTTTGGTCATAGTGTGTCTGTGAAAAGGAAAACTTATCTTGGGGACTACTACAAACTATAGCCAAATTTGCTAATGGATGCCTATTTTCTTTCCTCTTCTAAATGTGCCATTATGGTTTTCTCATTATCAAAGTCAGTAAGCATTGTCCATTGCAGCCACTTTGGATGGTCCCGCTATGAATTTGCAGTGTTGAATTTGTCTCTTCCCTGCTGGGTATGTTGAGGAGCTGTTGGGAAGAAATGTGTCCATCCCTTTGCCTTCCAGCAGCTGGGCCGACGTGTGGGACCTGAAGAGTCTTCAGATGCAGAAACTCCAGTTCTCTGAGGTGCAGCAGTCAGAGCAGGTTTTATTGAGGATGGTTTTCAGTAGCTTGGAGTGCTCCTAAGTGAGCCCACAGCCAATTTTCAGCTATGGAGATAGTAACTTGTACAATTAATGGCAAGTTGTCTGGTTGTCAGTATAATTCCTTTTCAAGTCTGCCCCAGTGTGCAAGATGCTTTAAAATATTCAAAATAAAAACATAACCTGATGTATTTGTTTAGCATAAAACAGCCTTTTACAAAGCGCTTTCCATCTCCCAGACACAGATGCTTGGTACATGCTCAAGTACCCACTCCATGCGTATTCAGTAGGATCAATACACCCGGCACCTGCTTTTGTGTGTGCTCCTGACGTCTGCATCTGGGAGAGGAATTTTAAAACAATCCACTCTTCTCTCCTTTATTTAATCTTAGCTGTGGATCTGGATGTCATGGAAATAATTCCTATTTAATAGCACCAACTAGAATAATACTGGTTGCTACTTTGCAAGCCCCCCGTCCAGAGTTCTGCTGTGTGCCTAAATCTTACCATATGAGGTACCCTGCTTTTCTGATTCTTAGGTTTCCTATATGGCTCTGCTAGTACAGCTTTCTACTGCCTTCTCTCTAACGTGCATCTTTTCCTCAAATTTCACACAGTACTGCCACTGCACCTCTACATTGACCTGTGCAAAATGTTATAAATAGGAATTGTTGGATACAGCAGCTATCGGATGGGTTTACAGTTATCTGCAGCACTCTTTCAATGTATGCTACCTGCTTAAAGGATTTCTTTCCTGGAGTATTAAAGATTTGCAGGTGGAATTTGCCACCTTTAATTTTGTTGAAGGCTCCTCGTGTTTGTGTGCTTCATTCTATACCACCCGTGTGTATTTTTTCGAGTTGGTATTTTTAGTTAGTTGAAAATATCAAACACAGATTTCACCAGTACTTTCCCCCTATTTGAATGCTTATTGCTATGGTGATAGTTCCAGGAGGGAATGCTGTCAGGGGTCTTTTAAAAGACTTTTATGTCTATGGTGTAACTATTTTTATTATCTTGTGAGAGAAGGTGACAATTATCTCTTGCTCCTTGTTTAATGCTTTGTTATGAACTTGATTTTTTTGCGGCTTGTTAGACATGCAGGCATCTTTCTGTGGTGATGTGCAAGCATACTTCTGTGTTCTTGTCCAAATATTCAGCGCAATTAAATAGACGTGCAGAGGAATGCAGACTTGCAGCTCCCCCTGCTGTCCCAGGCATATCCAGGTTTGTTCACACAATCCCCCCTTCCAACTAATTTAAAAATAAATAAAAAGCACATGCAATCGCACAGCTCTGCCACCTCTGACCGGCCTTGCGCTGGCCCAATTACTCCCGTTTTGGAAGGGAACTGTTATTTAAAAACTGGTGGCAATGGTAGCACCCATTTTATTTCCTATTTGGAGTTTTCTTGTCAGTTTTTCTTCATGCTGGCGTGTGTCACCTCCTGTTACTCTTGTCCTGAGCCTCTGAAGGAGAAACCATCACCAGTGTCGTAACTGGCTGGTTGTCCAAGACCTCCCAGGCTTCAGGTCATCTATGAGTTGTCCTTGGTCTTTTGAGGTGCATCTATATAGTACTTGGCCAACTTTTAGGACTGCATTGAATACAGTTTGCTGGGATATTTTTTCATCTGTTTGCTGTTTTGGCAGACTGGCACATTAAATAGGGCTGAAATCAACTGTGCTTGCAAATGGCCCATAAAATCTGTGTATCTGGAAGCTGCTTACCCACGTGTTAGTGCTCCTTTACCGCCCAAGTTACTTTCTTGTTCCAGATAATTTTACGTTGAAGTTTGTGTAATTTTTAGATAGGATATTTGTGGAGCGAACACTTGTTTGTCTGATTAAAAAAAAAAAAAAAGTGCTTGCAGATCTGCAATAGCGCAAATGCTGAATTAGGTACAGATACGAGTTTTTCTTTCTCTCATGGCGTTGTCTGGTTATATATATAGGCACAGCATCCCTTCAACAGATGGCTGGCTGGAGTCTGTTGTGATGTAATGGGAGAGTATAGTCAGGGTTAGATACACATTTTTGGTTCATTAGTGCCACGTGCAGACTCCGAAGGTAGTAGGTTTTCTTGTGCAGGGTGAAGGCTTTTGTTCTGATATGGTTACTAAAAGCTTACTGCTGAATGGGCGTGGGGGAGTGGCAATTTTTTACATATTATCTGTGCATACAGGATTTTTTTTTTGTCAGGATAGGCATTGATTCTTATCGGACTGGGGAGCAAAGAGTTCATTTCTGCTGACCTGGTTGCTTCACTAATCTAATTTCCAGGTTTACTTTCAACTGCGACAGGGTTTTAGAGCTGCCTGTCTTACATTTACCTGAATTATGCTGATTCTGTTCTCATGATCACGTATGCTGCACACAGCAGTATGACATCATTTCCATTACAGTCCAAAGTAACCTTGAGCAGGAAGCCTTGAGGTATAAGATGTAAGTATGAGGTACTTTAGTACTAAGGAGTTACCTTAGTAAGTAGTTTCCTTGGGCAGAGTGAGCCAACCTGTAGGTGAGGTCTTCAAAAAGCACAGGAACTCTGGTGTTAGAAACACGGCTAAGCACAGGATAGCAATCAGTGAAAACAGACTTGCTGAAACTCGAGTGCTTTGGTATTTTCACAAAACTTGCATTTCCTGCCAGTCTTCTGCATGGGTATGCTTCTGTAATATCACATATCAGAACTGAAAATGCTGAGATTTTTTTTTTTTCTTTGGGTTGAAATATTTAAAATTCATGCATCTCCTGAAGAAGTTTATTCCTTGCCAACACTTGCAGACAGTGAGAGACATTTTTGCAAGTCATTTGCAGATGCCTCCTTTACAGGAAGATGTAGACACTGTTAGTTTACTGCCTGAATTGAATTTTGAAAACCTGAATTCTATTTTTATAAATTGGAGTTGATTACTTTTTCAGACATATCATTTTGTTACTTTTTATTTTTATATGTAATCTTGGACAAAGAGAAAATTATGTTTAATCTAGATACTCATATGTCCCAGAAATTTGTCAGTTGGAAAAGTTAAGCAAAATCTTATAAAACAAAATGTTCTGGAAGGTAGTTTTAAATTAGAAGATTTCAAACCCACCCGCACAACTTTCATGCCATTTAAAAGCTTATATCAGAACTGATGGGGCAGGACTAAGAACAAAAGCTATTGGTATTACAAAGTTAAGCAAGAAATCCCCTGTACCCTGCTGTTCTGGCCATGATTACAGCTGCACTAAGCTAAACCCACTCCCCCACCCCTCCCGTGACCTTGGCTGTGCTTCAGCACACAGAGAATTGAAGCAAAAGGCAAACTCTAGTAAATATTAGATTCTGCCACTTGCAGATATACAGACTACGTATAAAGATAACGGCACGCATGCTCTTGCTCGCTCTCCCACTCTCACTTTCTCTGAAGTGGACTTTGTGTATTTGCCACTGAATTATTCTGACATAAAACTTTCCAGACCGTACTGGTGTGTTGAGCTGAACTCTGTGGCTTTGCATGGGTGCTGAGGGTTTGCAGAACTACCCATTACGTTCATAACAGTGCTAATTTTTGAGAGCCATGCAGAGAAAATTTTAGATTCAGCCCAGCTGATTTGTTCTTCACACTGCTCCTGCGGTGAAGAGGATTGATTTTTGTGTTTCTTTTGATATTTGGCTTCCTTTCCTCTGGTACTCAGTGCTTCAGGCCTTAATCCTTTAACCTTGAATCTGAGCATCAAGGCTTCAGGAGGGATCAGGCCTTTTGATGGAGAGAGAATGTCTTTTTGTTGTACCAAATGGTTGGGAGTGGTATAAGGCAAGACAGATCTCCAGACAGTATATATTTCTCTGTTGTGTTAAAAGACTATAAACAGAGGGTGCGTTTAGTAGGGATTATAAATAATCTAGAGGAAGGTGGGGTATTAGAAGCAACAGAAAAGAGTTAATGACTTTTTCTTTAACATTTCACCAATAACCAGTCTGTCATGACAGATGTGTACTGGGTTGCCAAATGCTGTAGTCTGATTTGGGTAACGGTTCAAAGCTCAGCGTATCGTGGAAATGGCAGCGTGGTCCCTGATGGAGCAGGGGAAAAAAAGCTTTTCAGCTTCTCAAAGGGCAGTATTTGTGGAAGCAGATGCTTGCTTGCTTGCCCTACCCAGCATAAAGAACAGTTCTACGGGCAGCCGGGAGAGTTCGTACTGCTGGATTTTTATAGGATCATTAATTATATGTTATAAGGCAGCTAAGCATGGCATTCCTAACTCGATGAATTCCATTATGAATGGCCTTTTCATATTCTTCATCTCATTATATTAAATGCACATGACCTGAAGTTTAGCTAAAGTTATTGTTCGGGTTAACTTTCTTTTAGTGGTTGCCCTAATTTTAGAAACAGTATGATCTTTAGATTTTATGGAGAGACAGGTTTTTTTATGAATGTTTTTGCAGCACTATTTTAAATAATTTCTTTTGGAATGAGGTAGGAACCTCTGTGATGTAGCGGGGAAGGGATTTAGTCGCTTCTTGATTTGCCTGGAGATTTCTGTACCCATGTCCCTGGATGACAACATCCAGTTACACGGATTTGGCTATCATCTCTCTGCCAATAACTCTTAAACCCTCTGCTCTGTTCTGTCTGGGCTTGCATATCTGACTGCTTCCCTGACACATAATCCTGGTTGTTTTGCCTTCAGATCATTCCTAATCTGGCCAAAACAGAACTCCTTATTTTTTCTTCCGAATCTCTCTTCACTTCTGATTTTGATAACGCCACATCCTCCCTGTCACTCAGACTTGTGACCTCTGGGTCACTCTCCTCCATGCACATCTGGGCAGCTGACAGCTATTGCGGCTTCCTTCTCCTTTGCAGCAAAAACATGCACTGTGACTGCTGTAAACACTTCTTTGCTCAATATTAATTCCCCTCCTTCAAAATAAGTTTTCCAAATGAGTATCCTGGCTGCTTATTGAGATCTTGTCACCATTGCTTCTCTGAAACCCTCCTTCAAAGGCTGGTTATCCACCATATCAGTCTGTAGGGCTCTGCAGAAAGTCACAAAACTGTTTCTTATTTTATTTTCTCTTCCACCTTCTCTTCTTTACTTATTCAGTTATGTGGGACTCAGTGTTTTGCTGGGTGTTGCATGAACTTTCAGCCATGTGCTCCTACCACATTCCCTAATTCTTTCTGGCTTTTGGAACACTGATCATGTCATTGTGAGTCTTGTCTCTGTCTTTTCTGACTACATCTTTCCTGTTTCACATTTTACCTCTTCAAGCCCCCTTCCCCCCCCCCCCCTTTTTTTTTCCCCAGAGATTTTTCAGGGTTTGAGTGCTTTTTTCCTCCCCAACCTCAATTCAATCCTAATTTGATGAGTTTCAAATTAATCCATCTCATTCCACTGACTGCAAGGATCGTCTCTGCCTGGTAAGTCAGTCTAAATCATACTCAAAAGATACCACCAAAAGACCTAGGGAGAGAGGTGTTGTAACTTAACTGCAGCAACAAATCATCAGCTCTTCCGTGTGGGCAAGTCTACATACGGCTTCTTGCACGTGCAAGAGTTTGAAACAACACAATATGCAAGTATCTTCACTCTTCTGTCAATAGTGTCAGGCTTCAGCCCTTTGTGTAACTACACGCCCTTCTGTGTGATCAATGTGTAGTTAATCCTTTCTTCTTTTTAACTATGTGCTTCCTTAATCTCCATCTACAACTTGCTTGCTTTTTGAGAAAATTATGTCTATGAGAGATGGGCTAAATTTATATACTGGCTGTAGACTCAGTAGGGCTGAGGTAGTTCCGCAACACAAATGGTGCAAACCTCTAAACCCACATCACCGTGCCAGAGCGGCACTGGTGGCAACAGCTCTGGACAAACGTTTCCAAACAAGTTATAACAAACTTGTGCAAACTTCCAAGACCTCAGATCAATAGCGGCAGCTGTAAGATGGCAAGGATCACTTGTATCTGGACTGACAGAAGTGCATGGTGTATTTGTCACGTTCACTTTCTAGCAGCAGGGAGGCGGCAGCCCAGAGCCTGGGCAGAGCCCACAGCATTGCTGCACACAACCTCTTTCCTTTGTCCCTTCCCCTGATACTGGACATCAGAGCATGCCAATATGTATCTCACTGATACGTGCCTCTTAGCGAGGCCGTGGTTTCTGTCTAGTTTCAATTCTATTACGTCTCTTTATTTCCTGAATATAAGAGTTCAAAAAAGCGTTAAATCTGTTCTGTAAACATCCAGGTTGAGTCAATATGAGGTGGTGCTGTCGCAGTCACGTAAAATCCATGCGCTGAAAGGAAATCTTTATTGTGTTGTTTTTTATGGGACCCAGGCAGTGGTTTTTAGAGTTGTATGCCATCAGTTAGGCGTCTAAGTCTGTATTGCACTTGCAATAAATACCTGATTTTTTAGTCACTAGCCATCAAACATGCTCTGTGAAATATGTAACTTCAGTGGATTCAAGGCAATTGAAGTGTCAAGAAGTGCTATTTTAAATCTTTACCAAGAGCTACCTTGTCAAATCTACATTTGTTGGGTACGGTAATCCACTAATCTGAGTAAAGTCCAAAGTCTAACTTCTCTATTTACTTCTTCTTGGGCTATAAGATTTTTTTAAAAGCAGATCAATAAACAATCTCAGTATTTTCATTTTACTAAGCAATACAATATAGATGACTACTAGTGTAGTAGTAAATCATTAATATACTCCTTAATCATAGAGTGACCATGTCCTGCAGATGTGATTTAATCATTGGGAAAAAGGCCAATGAAATGTAAAGATGCATCAGAAGGGGTGTCTCCAAAGGAAGCGGAATAGCGTATGACACCATTTTAAAAGATCCTAGTATGACAGCATTTAGGATGCCACGTACATTTGTAGTTGCAGACGTGGCTATATTCTGACATGTCAATGGTTTTAATCACTATAAAACAAGAATCAAAAACTCTGTCAGATTTGTATTTGTCTGGGGAGCAAGTGTGGTGTGAGGAGACCTGTTGGCATCATGTTAGAGCTGTGCCTTGTACCTGGATTGAGCCTGTGCCAATACACTCAGCCTCTAATGGCTTTCTGGAATAAGAAAGGCATTACAATCCCCAGATTCACTGGTCCCAAGATTTGGAAGACTTCGACACTAACAGACCTGTATAACCCTAAAAAACAATAGTAATCTGTGTTTAGCCGAAACCATGACAGAATGCTTGATTCAATCATCATGTGATACAGATAAAGGTGACTAGAATAAGAACACAGAATTTTCATGCAAAAAGATGGGTCCTGGAAGGGTGCTCCCACGTTGGTTTCAGTGGTAATGGTTTGCTAATCATTAGATAAATCAGATTCAAGGACAGCAGCCTCAGAAGAACAGGAAAGATAAAACCTCTAATTGTGTTTATTATGGAACTTGATGCATTTATGAAAGCCTTTCCCTGCAACATGTTCCTTGATATCCTGGGAGCTGCCAGTGACCCGGAAGGTCACCTCAGGATTCTTAGAAGTACATGTATTTGCACAGTTTAGTGGTTATTAATTTTCATTGCTATCAGTGTGAGAAGTTTGTAACTTTATGTTCCTTCATTTCTTCACTTGGAAACCAGGGATGATAATTTATCATGCCAGTATCCTAAGTATTGAAAGTTGGTGTCTTTCAAGTGCAACTTTGGCAATGAACAGAAGCAGCGGTAGATGTTACATCTTTTATAACCCTTCTGTCCTCATATAGGCACTATAGGATCCTCCAAAACTCTAATTTTCTGCACATAATACCTGCACACATGAGTGCAATCTTAAATATCTGTTGCTCTAATTAAGCATCTCTTCAAAATGCCTTGTTAGTAGGGCACACTGGAAACCTTGCCAGTTCTTACTTTCCAACTCTTATTGTGTCCTTTGCTGTGTGGTCACTTACCTTTAGCAAATGATTGCTCCATGATATGATCCATGATCAGAAAAAGGGCTTTTGCAATTGCTGCTCATTTTCTGGAAGCTCATCTTATCAATGCCTATCAGCCTGCCTGGAAACTCTTTTGAAGGAGAGAGTGCTTATGTACCAATAGTCTTAGTGAAGGAAAACAGAAGGACTCTTGCACCAAGCAGGTGGTTGGTTACCTGCACACTCAGACAGATCTCTGCAGCAATGGCTTAGCGACAGCCTGTTTCGCAGTGCAGCCCATCTACCATAACATTTTTTTTGGTCTGGGTGAGCCAAGTTGAGAAGGGATGATGCATTGTTCTGCTATGCCTTTATCACAACCAAATTACAGTCTAATTTGGGAGATGTTTGTTCAGGAGATAGCTTGCATATGGCATTTCGATGGGTACCTTGTGCATGGGGCTGGCTCTCAGCCAAACAATAGTGATTCTGGATAAGGCACTGAGACAGGCATTCGCTTTGCTGAAGAGGATGTGATTCTCCTTCTGAAGGAGAGAGTGATGCAGCTTGATCTACTGGAGAAGTTTGGATTTAGTTCAAAAACTTTGTTTGTCCCAAACAGGTTTTTGCATCATTCCTTATGGTACTTTCATGGGTGACAGCTAGGCAGGCTTTTGAGATATACAGACGCTGTTTTGAAGGATTGTTTTTATACCTATGACTTGACATTTACATGACTTTCTTTTGTGAAGGCTGACAGCAGTGCTTGCTGGAACGACAGCTGCTCTGCTCTGCTCTGTAAGAAAGGCCAAACACACAATCACAGCATTTTGTCCTGCTAAAGCCTTGCCAGTCTGTTTTCTGTGGCCATTTCTCTATGACTGTCTGAACCCTTTATGTTGGAATTTTCTTTGGATTCAGAAGAGAAGAGAGAAAAGTAATTGGATCTCATTTTGCTGTTTATTGGGAAAACTAATATATGTAGGAAAGGTGCTGGTGGGGAGTTGCAATGTAGCTAACTTAAAGCAGAGGACATGGCTTCAAAGGAAAGGCATGAATATAGTTTTAGGTGGAATTTAGCTTAGTACTTCCTACAAATGGACCTCTAACTGTGTATATTAAGTGAAGTCTTGACTTCATTGAAGATAAAGACAGTATTCTGATTGATTCAATGAGTCCAGAGTTTCACCTATGGCTGGTATGATCTAATAGGTCACTGCTAATTAACAGTATATTTGGCCTCGGTTCTTGCTAGTGGAATTAAATATCTGAGCACCAGTCACTGAGGGAATGGGGAAGAAACTGGTCTCTGAAAGAGAGTGGTCCAGAGAAGCCGTGCTATGGCTTACTGTACCCTGGTACCGCTTGATATATGGAAAAGTTTTTAGCTTAGTGGCCAGTATAACTTCTCCAAGACGAGAGAAAAGTAAACCAAACACAGTAAGTCAACAGAAAAAAAAAAAAAAAAAAAAAGCAAAGAAAGCTCATACAGCCACAGGCATTACTGGATTTCGGGATGCCTGAAGAGGACTGTAAGAGATGAAAGCTCTGCATTACTCCCCAGCAGTATGTTGTGTGCATAGTCACATGTAGATTGTAGGTAATCACTGTCTATTTTCTGTGACAAAAAATACTTTAATTACAAGCAGGTTTGATAATATTTATACTTCAGTTCCAGAACTCTTGCTGGCTGCTGAGATGTTCCCCTACCTGTTCCTGCCCTTCTGCCTTTGTCTTAGAAAAATATGTGGGAAAGGACATGGACTGAGTCCCAAAGATCATGGACCTGTCCCAGCGGCTCCAGACCAGGGCCACCAACACCATCACCGCAGGCACCCAACGCCTCTCCTATGAGGACAGGCTCCGACAGCCGCCCGTGTTCAGACCCCAGAAGAGAAGGCTCCGCGCAGACCTCACTGCGCCCTTTCAAGGCTTCAAGGGGCCTTGTAAGAAAGACGCGGGCAGACTTCTCACTAGGGCCTGCAGCGGTAGGACAAGGGCTAACGCCTCTAAACTAAGACAGGGGAGAGTCGCACCAGATGCAAGCAAGACAGTTTTTTCCACAAGGAAGGGGGGTGGAACACCGCAACGGGGTGCCCGCAGAGGTGGTAGGTGCCCCGGCCCCGCCAACACTCCAGGTCAGGGTGCCCTGCACGCGGAGCAACCGCGTCCACTTGAAGAGGTCCCTGCTCATTGCAGAGGTGTTGGACAAGAAGACCTTTAAAGGTCCCTTCCAATCTATTCTGAGTCTATTCTCAAAACTAAAAATGAACATGCTCTCTAGAAAGGAAAGCATCTGTTTCTTATTAACATGCACTGGATCCCAGCAGTGTCATTAACATGCTGATGCATCTAACATAAGCCTCAAAATGCCAGGTTTCATAATTGGTCCATGAAATCTCACTCTAGGCTTGAATATGGCCTTCAAGGTCCATATTAGAATAGGAAATTTTTCCTGCTTTTTGAAGAAGGGGGGAAATGTTAAGCTTACATTTTTTTTCAAGCACTCCATGTTGGCTTTGTATTTTTAACAATGTGTTTTCAGGGTTGTTGATCTGCTGACATGAGCAGATTGGTTTTGTGGCATGGAACGTAAGGGTGATGGCGTTCAGGGATGAGAGATTGCCCTGAAGTTCACACTGTGCTTCTCCTCCTTCCCTGCAACACTCGTACCTCTCTTCCAGCTCTACTCAGCCATCCAGTCGATTTGCACACCCTACACAAAGCAGAACTGAGTGGACTATCTCCCTCCTCTTTCCTATATGCTGCTCTGCTGGCTTGTTCATCTTGATGTGTTTACCCCCAGCTTGGCTGGAAAGAAGGGGTGGGATGTGTCCCCTCAGAAGAGGACTCTGGGTTGAGATGGAGATGTGCTAAGGAGGGCTGTAAGCTCTACCTCTGTTGTCAGGGTTTTCCTCATGACTAACTCTTAGCAGACACACACGGCATATGCTCTAATTACAGATGTCTCCTTTTTTTCAGTGAGTCGAGTGTTTGGGAGGTGGTTCCAGTTCTCTTCCACCTCCGCTGACCTGCTTGCTGTCCAGGGGCCCAGCGCTTTCCTGCATCAGTTTCTTATCTTCTTTGCCATGTGGATTAGGGTAATCACACTGCCCTACCTGACACGTGGGAAAAAAACACTTGAAAAATCTGAGGCACTTGGTAGTTCTGGAAGCAGTGGCTTACGAAGAATAACACAGTACACTTGAGAGGGCTGAAAAGTTGTGGTTGTTCGGGAGACCACTGTTGTTGCTTTTTAGATCCAATCATCCAAAGCCTACAGTCCTTCTTTTCTCCCTGCGAATATTTTATTTGCCATGCAGACAACCAACTTCCCAAACAGTCCCACTTTGGAACAGGTGGTTTTCAAAGATGTGGTTTGATAACTTGATTTAAACGGATCTAAATTTGGACCCCTGCTGAAAAGAAGACCCTGTGGTATATTGACATCTTCTTCTTTGTCCTGGCACTTTTGATACTGCTGCTTTATACTGAGCTGACTTGGGAAGCTGATCTGGGTGAAAACTCTCCCAGCCAAAGTTGGGGGGCAACCAATTTTCAGCCCATTTGTCAAACTGCATCTGAAATGGCAATACAGGTTCCAGCTACAAAAACGTATTGCTTGTGTTGTCTCCTTGTCACCAGTTTTGCATCATTAAGTGTTATGCGTTCTTGGCCTAATATAATTGCAGCAGATTGCACACATGAACTGTTAATTATTTTATTTTTAAAACAGAAATTGCAGAACAGGAAAATAACATTCCAACATGTTTGCTTTTGGAACTAACCTACCACGGCAATCTGGGCAATCTGTTAGTTTGATAATGGTTAAACTCGCAAGCCCTTGCGCTTACCTACCATGGCAATCTGTTAGTTGGATAATGGTTAAACTCGCAAGCCCTTGCCTCAACAGGGTGCAGTAGGGTACCATTAAGGCAGCCATCTGTTGAACATATACTGGAGGAACAAACTGCCTCACGTTTTAGGTTTCTGACTAGTTATAATGTAGTCGTGATTTCGGGATGCCACTGATCTGCACTGAAAAATGCATGGAGAGATCAGAGTTCAGTGCAAGGTGAGCACCCGAATTTGGGACCAACGACTGGGAACCTGGCAGATGAGCACGAGGGAAGAGGCAAAACCTCGTGGGTGTACACATGCTGATAGTCAACGCTACCCTGTGGCAAGAGTCTTAGATGCTTGAGTTAGTTAGCAATTCGATAGATCTGTAAGACTCCATTTGCAGACCAAGGCTACCATTATGTTGGATTGATTCATCAGGATGAGCAGCTAAAACAAATTAAATTCTATCAGAGTTTTCCTGCATTCATTTAAAAATGAATTTAGTTGGCTCTAAATGGACATTTGTTTTAGTATCTTGAAGAACTGACTTTCCTCTATTAAAGCAGAATAATGTATCTATATGGTGCCCTAACTTGAACAGTACATAAAGATTAGTAAATAAGACCCCATTAAAAATACTTATAATGTAAGTAACAAGGGCCCATATAGCCTTTCTAATGTCCATTAATGCTTATTCTGAGGATCAGAGCTCATTTTACTGAGCCATTTAGTCAAACCGTGTGATTATTTAGAAAGTTAATTCATGCATACTAAAATCTAGCTTAAATAATGCATAGGGTAGAAGGTAAAACTCTATGGAGATGATAGTCCTTTTTGTTATTTAATGATCAGCCATAATTAACTTGCAAATTTGAAATAATTAGAACAAATTAAAGGTATTTAACTTTGCCTCCCTAAAGAAAAATTCAAATTGCACCAAATGCAGCTTTAAATTATTCAAGTCTCAGAGGTCTGTGCTGGGTTTTTTTACAATGCCTTTTCTATGATGAGAATACCAATCTGCTTTTTGTCAGAAAGCATCCTATCAAGTAATTGTTCTTTGTGTCTAATAAATGACAGCTATTCTTCTTTGTAAAAGTATTTCAGTCTCTGAAGACTACATCAGCATTTCCATGGCATTTTAATTCAATAAAACAAAAGGTTAATGTTTTTCTACTTTTTAAGGAATGCAAATACTAGCAATATTCAATGGGTCCTGAATGACATTTAAAATTTGCCATTCATGCTCAGCAGGGATATCGCGATATGAGGCTCAAACAAAATGGAAAAAACGTTCAAGGTGTGCTTTCCTTTGTTGGTGATGTACTTCGATATTCATGAGGAGGCAGCAGTGCTGAGACTCCTTTCTTTTTTGGTGATGCTACTCTACAACTCCTGCCTTAGTATGTAGGTTAGGTAGGTTAATAAGGTCTTTATTTAGGCAGTCTTCTCTGTTGTGTAGTTTCAGGGAATAGCATGAAAATTCATCAGATATCGTGGTTCCCTGCAGGAAGTTCTACTAACCACGCTGCATTTGAGTGATACGATGGATTGCTTGATTTGAAATTAGAGAAGGACCTGTTTTGTCATTTAATCTCTCTAGCTACACAAAACTGATCCATTTGGACCATACGTTAGTTTCAAATTTTCCAGGTTGCCATAGTCACATCATTCATTTTGCTAATTATTCCATAGGTGAATGAGTAACTGTGTTCTGAAATAGATTTAATTTTTCGCTTATGTATTATTTGTTTAATTTTGGTACATTGTCAATTATTGGATTTTTGTATCTCTGCATTATCCCTTTCCCTCCTTAGTCTGCACACCTGTCAGATTAATGTTTGTCATTTTAAGATTGGTCTCTCTATCCTTACTTGAGCAAAACTTTAGCGTGAGCTTTCTTTTCTTAAATACTAAAGAACCAGGCTCTAATTGTTTAGTGACCTATAAATGCAAATACACTTGCTTTTGTTGTTTCCTCATAAATTAGCTTTTGTAACTTCTTGTTTCTGTTTGAATTGCCTCTGCCACAGCGTTATTTAAACCAGAATTGGGTGTTCTAGAGGTAACCACACCATGTAAAAGGTATTGCAGTGAACCAGTCAAGTAATCACCTGCTCATCTACAAGCCAAAGGTCACTGTCTTCACAGAAAATCTGTAGGTTGTAATTAAATGTACTTTAAAAACTCAGAAAGCATCCAAATAATGACAGTCTCAATGTTTTTAATCATCCAAGTACAGACAAACGGAATATCAAGTCCTGTATTGTCAGAGAAGTCTGGTCAAGTATGACACCTTTAAGCCTCTTTAAACAGTTATTAGGGTCCAAATGCACCTCATGCTGTACTCTGGGTTGCAGAAATTAGTAGGTTAATAATTTCATATAATTCAAATAAGATACTAATTGAGTCTGCAATGAATTTTAATAATACTTTGCAATATTATTAGTGGCCACGCAGTTTGAAGACCTAAAGTAAACGGAGGTCATTCAGAGAAGTTTTATCCAACACTTCAGCCAGTTATTACAGGTCATAAGCCATTATGTAATGTTCTGCATTAATAATACAGGAGTAATACTAATTGTCCAACAGGCGCAGTGGGCCCTATTAAAGAATGGCTTATAGAGCACATTGATTTGAAACTTTTAATTTAGTTATCATTTTCTGATGGGAACATCAGATACCTGCTTTTTCCTTAGGTGTACAGTAACTTCAGTGGTGTAAGCTTTTACCTAAAAGATTCCTGTGAATCAGCCTCCACGAAGCTGTATCCCAAATAACACAAACTCGATGGCAGTCTTTGGGTTGCCTGTGTAAAACTGCTGCTTAAACAGGAAAAAGATTTGTATAATCTTCTGTTAACTTAGGAAAGCTGTGTGTCACTCCCACGCTTGCAAGTAGAGCAGTATAATCTTGGGATGAATTGTATTCCTTTATATGTGGATAATCCAAAGATTTTTTTATGCTTTAATTGCTTTTTGTAACGGTGGTGGGGCTAATGACGTATACATGTTGAGAATCCTCATTTAAAGCAGTAGCTGTTTCCCAGAGAGCAGAATTCAAAAGCAGTAGTTGTCTTTACTGAGAGAAAAATGGCTCTCCATAACCTCCTGTCTTCCCAAAATGTCTTGTGATTGCCTGTGTCTGCAGAAACTGAAGCCATGCTTGCTCCACATCACCAAATTTGCGTCCTGGCTCTATCTGTGCAGCGTTTGCGATCTTCTGAAGAAGTTGATCTTGAACCATATTGGTTCTGGTTAGCTTTCTCTTTTCTAACTCTACTCAAAACTGCTGCACTTGCTGCACCAGATAATTTCCCACCAGTTTGCTCATACGTTTTCTATCCTGCTTACAAGTACCTCTGTTCATTCATCTCACCTCTTTTTGTCTCGTCTCTTCTAATCCCTTTTCTTCTTGAATCAATGTATCGTCTGCTTCCATTTTGCAAACCACAACACCAGTTCTGTCTTCACGTATTCTCCTCTGTTTCCCCTTTATCCTAGCCAAGCAAGCATTTTTTTAATTACTGTTTCTTCCCACCTTGCTCCACTGTGCTGGACAAAGCACCTTCTGTATCTTCATCACACTTGTCCTGTCCTAACCACTCAGGAAATCCAGGACCTAATGCTTTAGGGAATGTGTGAAATGCCACAAAACCCCAAGTATAATTGTCAGAGAGCTGCCAGCCGCTGATACCCAAA
>NW_009648646.1:440112-486117 GCF_000708025.1 Charadrius vociferus
TTCCTGCTGCAGTACGTGGGTAACTCTTCGATCCTTAAGCTTTCTGCTTTCAGATATTGTAAATGCAAAAGCAAGAGCTCAACCAGCAGCATGACAGTTACGCTTCTGGAGAGTGAGTTGGGTGAGAGGGCTGAGTGCAGTGTTAAAAGGGCTGAATGCATCATGTAATAGTGTGACCTTTCTTTCCTCCCAGTGTACCGGTGTTGAAACACGAAGATTATTTTCTGAGGACACCAGTGAACAAAATTTCCAGAGCACCAGGGAGCAGTGGTGGGAGCAGTTCAGGGAAGAAAATGGTTGGTTTTGGTGCAAACATGGAAAATGGGCGAGCCCCTCTGATGCAAACCAAAAGGGAAGGCACCAAGTCAAAGAAAGGTAAGGGCTAGCATACTGTATCACAGGGCCATGAGTGTGCTGATGGCATTTAGAAATTGTATATAAGTGTTCAAGAGCATATCAATAAAATGCAGAATTCGTGGGAGAGGATTGCAATTTGCTTAAAACAAGCCAAGAGAACGTAGCTACATTTAGTCATAAAAACATAGAGAGCCCTGTAAATAACAAGTGATCTTCTTGGTTGGTTTTCCTGATGGAAGGGAAAAAATAGCCTTTTAATCTCAAAAAGCTACTTCAACAATTCTTTTTCCTTTCCCAGCGAGCAGAGATTAAGTGCAGTGGGGCTTGCTCTCGGAATGCAATGTTCTTCACATTCTTTTCCTCCCCAAATAATGGCTCCACCATCACAACCTGATATTTTGCCCCACAGGGATGTTTGTAGAGCTAGAATCTATCCCGCTCTTAGGACCTCCACTTAGCTTAGTACCTCCACTTAAGACAGGCTGCTTCTCTCTCTGCCCCTTAGGTAGAGGAAGGGTTGGGAACAAAAGCAGCTTGGATGTTTTGCTGGCCGAGCCTTGAACATAATCCTTGGTTCAATTATGAGCTAGCTTTTTTTTTTTTTTATTTTAACTTGTCAGCCAGTTTGCTGTATATGTCAGCATAAAAATAAAGAAAATGGCAAAATGAGAAGAAATGTGGTACAATTCTCAAAGGAACAAATAACTTGTGTTATTGGTTAAGACCGTACCAACATTAAAAAGCAGTCCCTGTGAAGAAACTTTCAAAAGGGTATCATCAGCCTGGACCCAAACGGTGGCTGAGGTTAATCTCTTCCAAGGCACAGCTACAAAAGTTGGAAGCCTGTAAAGGGCTTGTGTCCAAAAAAATCAATTTCTAATTTGAAACAAAATCATTTTTGACTAACAGGGGTTCAGGACCCATTACTTTTGCTGTATAGTCTGCTGACATTTCACACTTTCTGTTGTGCACAATGAATCCTAATAGTCATTTTATAACATTGCTACACCAATCAATTTAAGCAAGAGAAAGCCGTTACAATTCTGCAAAGTTTCAGGGGCAATTTTCACTGATGGTGTTCTTTTATGTTTTTTTCAGCTATCATTATTTTTTTCTTCTCTTTTCCTCTTCCTTCTCCCCCCTCCTTCTCAATACTGTAGTGATGAAATTGAGATTTTTCACAGTTGGATGATGGGTTTTGTTCCTTGGATAGGGATAGTCCCCAAAAAGTAATTTATTTTCCATAGATTCGGGGGAAAAAAAATCCAACCTGACCTCTCCTTCGTTCATTCATTTCATTTTGTAGTACTTAGGAGAAGTTACATGCTGCACCTGGCTATTGCATGTAGCAACTGAGCTGCACCTATGCTGATACAGTGATTGTAGTGGTCAGCATAATGTCTGAAGATGGTGGTTATCTTTCGCAAACACTTAGTGGGATTGCTAGCTTTGAAGATGTAGAGCATGGCAAAATTTAACTTATAAACATTGGCACTTGCTGTGATACCAGATAAAGTTCAGAGAAATGCTTTCAAGCTGTGGAACAACCTCAGGTCTATTACTGATTTGAATGGCTTGTTTATCACAAGGCAAATTACCTAGCACTAATCACTGAAGTTGAAGTCTTCTGTATTTAGTACCTTTTTAATTGGCTTCCCTCTGTTATATGTTTGGACTCCTTTAACAAGCACACACACATAGTTGTAACGTGTTTTTCCCGTCTTTGACGATCACCAGGGCACAGTGTCAAGTTTCTGAATTCGAGTTAGCTCTGGACGTAGCTGTCTCTGTCCTTGCTTCTGCTGGATCTTCCCATCTGTTGCTGACCTGGGTTTTCGGCTTCAGAATTTATTCTTTTATTAGGAAGCAATTCTGTAGCATCTCACAAAAATGAAATGAGGGATGCTGTCCTGGTTCCGGCAGGGATGGGGTTAATCTCCCCAGGAGCCGGCAGGGGGCAGGTATTCCATCCCATGTGACCCATGCCCGAGCTATAAGAGGAGCTAGCTGGGGCAAGGAGAGGAGTCGCCACTCGGGGGTGGGCTGCGGCGGTGCGGTGCGGTCGGTGCGCTTCGCGGCGGTACTGTAATCGCGTTTTCTTCTTCAGGATGGAGAGACTCTCCAAGCACACCTTAGTGCAGTGCCAGTGCAGATGCAGACCTTTGGGCTCACTGTATAATCTCACTGTACTGGGAATGGTGGGTGTATCTGGGGGACAGTGCAACTCATGATAGTGTCTCTCCACAGCAACGTAGGCAGTTGTGCCAGATTTTGATGTTCTCTTGTTCAACTACCCTTGTCGTCTTAGATTTTTTTTTTTTTTTTTGAGAAGGTAAAATGATTAATCTGGAAACCATTTCCATGCTGAAATGGTGGAAGGCTTTATGGCCCATGGGACTGGGCACTTACTGTAAGTGCGGTGAGTTATGAAAGGGTGATTTCCTAGTAAACCCACGTTTCCTTTCTCCCTGCAGATGTTTAATAATGGGGAGAAGAGCATTGTTAACCTGGTCCCATCACCTTGTGGAATGAAAGGGGCACTTCTGCTCTTTTTTTCAGGGTAGAAGCTTACTGGATCAGCTTAGGCAATCAGCTTTTATTCTCTCACTGTTGCTTTTTTGTCTCCTATTTCTGTTTGCTCCTTATTTTTTATTCCTGTGCTTTAGCAGGTGTTTGTGTCTCATAGCCAAACTTTTTTAGTTTTACCAGCAAAACTTTAAGCAGACGAAGCAATCCTCGGCTCCTAGATCTTTTCAGCAGTAAATTGTTTTTATTGGTGTCACCAGCAGCTATGTCAATTTGTACTAAAATCTAACAACTTGTCTAGTTAAAAAGCACTGGAGTACAGAAATGTGTTTTTCTCTTCCTTTCTGCCCTGGAAAATTCTGCTTTTGGGCTGGGAAACCAAACTAGATCCTATCCATTGCATTATGCAATATTGGGAACTTTACTTCTCTACATTTCTGTTTTCTTCCTCTTCACACCCTTCCTGAAATATCTCTGCATTGAAACAAAGAAGGAACTAGTTTTCCCTTTGTGTGTCTTTGGGGACAGAGCCATCTGCATGATATTGTATAGCGTGCCTAGCTTTTTTTTCCGTATGTAAAAGAAAAAGCCGGAGAAGGCAAATTATTTTAGCTCATAGAATCCGTACTTTTCCAGGGGCTGATTTTTCTGTATAGTGTTTGTTTTTCAGTAGGTTTTCTAATGTAGCTTCTTAGGGATTCAGGATCCGGAACTTCCCTTGAGGGAAGACTCTTCCCTCAATCGAATAGAGCAATTAGTTAATATTAGTGAAGCGCTTTGAAGATGTGAAGTACTATATAAATGTTAAGTATTATGAGTATTAGTATTATTCAATTCATAAAGGTTTCTTTTATGATTATCAACCTAGATTTCCCTCTGCTTACTTTTATCCCATTACTGCTTGAACCAGCCTCAACTGTATTTCTTCATTCTTTGTGTTTACACTTTCAAAATGTACTCTGCTGTATTTCCACACTTTCTTCATGTTTTAGTTATTTGTTTCTCAAGCAGAAATATACGGCTATTTGAATTTTCTCAAATGAGTCTTTAATCTACTTTAAATCGTTCTTGAACCAAGTTAACCAAATTGAAAACAGTATTCTTAACATTACCATTTAGAAGACATCTATAATTGCTTTGGGGGTAGCTTGCCTTGCAAGCTTGAATCTAGTTTGTTTTTTGATATTGTTTGCTACTCCAGGTTCTCTCCATTGGTGTCATGGTTTGCATTAGCTCGCCATATCTGAGCCTTTTTTTTTTTTTTCTTTCAAGGGTGAATGTGTCTATTCTTTTTCCATGTTTCTTGCTTCTCTCAATCATCTGCAAGGTCTCCAGTCTCATAATGTCTTCCAACACCTGCAAATCTAATTAATTTGCTGTCATTTGTATCACCCCAGTTCTCTATGACTTTTCATAAATAATTACCAGTCACTTCATAAATTCATTAACTAATTCCCTTTAGCCCTGAAATATATATGCTTCAGACTAAAGAATTTGTACCTTTTTTTTTTCCCTGATAATTTCTTTTCATCAGCTTTACATAGGCAGGTATTATACATCAACATGGTCTTCATTATCTCCTACTTGCTAATATTCCTTTTTTTTTTTTTTTTTTTCTCATAGTATATTTTAAAATTATTAGTAGCTTGGTCATTTTAGAATCATTATTGATTTAATCTTGTTTGTATATTCATAAAACTGCTTGCTCTTTGGTGTTTCTTTTCCCTCAGTTACTTGCATGCCTTTTTCAAGATGTATTTTTAAACATTTTTTTGTTTATATAGGCACTTATACATGATTTCTTGCTATCCCTGCTTTATGTCTGTGCAGTCTAACAGCCTCAGTATATTCCTACTTAGTTCCTTTTCTTGTTTTCCATTTCTAGCCCTGGTAATATTTTGAAGCTTGGGTCTTTGAACAACACGCTTGAGGCTGTATGGACCGCTTCTGAGTCCATATATTTTCTTTTTCTGAGAAATACGTCTACTTTGCTGTGAATGTACTATGTTGACAGAGTGCCAGCCTTTTCTCATATTAGGAATTGAATGTATTCTCCCATGCTTACCACGTTTTTATTACTTCAGTATTAGTTTCTTAAAATCTAGCAGGCTCATTCCACTATCAGGTGAAAAGATTTCTAAATATCCCGTATTCCATCATAAAGACAAAAGTCTAAGCAAGAGGCTTCCAGTCCCCTGCATGCGTACCCACTCTTCTCATCATAGATTGGCTCACTATCAAGTTTCCAGGGACACATAATCAACATATAGCCCCATGACATTTCTAAGCATTCTTTCACTGATAATTAACTCTTTGTTAGGTGAGATTTTTTTCACTGCATGATACTGAAGCACAATTCATTATAGCAGAGTGATAAGTACCCTTCTTTTTTTTTTTTTTTTTGCTAGCCTCCCTAGAATACACCTTAAAACCTTGGGGTTTACTGTATTGTATATATTTGTAAACCTCTTAAGTCAATGCAATATTTTAAATAATCTTAATCTCTTGGATGTCTATAAATTTTGCACTGAGGCTGGAATTACAACCTTGTGTTGCTTCATGTTTCAGCATGGATGTAGATAATGTTGCTGTTCACAGAGCTGAGAAATATTTAGGCATGACAGGATTGCTTAGAGAGCTAAACACTGACTTGACTTTAATTTTTGTTGAGACTTGTAGTTTTCTTTATATTTTCTGTTTAGTTAAGTGGTGTTGATTGGACAGACCTAATTAGGCTAGATCAAAAAAGCCCAAACCCACAGGCTTTTGTGGGGTAGATCAGATTAATCCTAATTTGCCTGCCCCACCTCCTTCTGACTACCTGTATGCAAGTGGTCTAAGTAAATCCAATCTATAAAACCCAATTCTCAGGTGGGTGGGTGAAAAGTGGAAAATGGGTGGAAAATTGGCTGGGCCATCAGCCTCAAAGGGTTGTCATCAGTCTAGCTGACAGCTGGTTGCTAGTGGTTAAGTGCTTAACATTAACAACCCAGACAGCGGGACAGGATGCACCTTCAAGAATTTGCAGACGACACCAACTGGGAAGCAGTCAGTATGCTGGAGGGTAGGGTCCAGTATTCAAGGGACCTTAACAGGCTGTGAAAATGGTTTGATGGAGACCTGTGTAGGTTCAACAAAGGGAAATGCCAGTTCCTTCAACTGGGTTGGACCTATCTCATGTAACAGGACCACCTGGGTGCTGACCTAGAAAGAAGTTTTGCCAGAAGAGAACTGGGTGACCTTCTGAACAGCAAGTTGAGTACGCGTCAGCAGTGTGCCTGCGTGATGGAGTACCCAAAACTCATACTGGGCCATAATAGCAAGATTGAGGTTATCAGGTTGATGAAGTTACACTTACCCTCTGATAAGTGGTGAGACAGTGTCTGTAGAGTGCTGTGTGCAGTTTGGGGCTCCACAGTGCAAGGAGAGCTTTGGCAAACTGTAGGAAGTCTAGCAGAGGCAGCCAGGACATTCAGGGGGCTGGAGCATATGACGTACTGGGAGAGCCTGAGAAAACTGGGTGCCTTCAGCCTTAAGAAGAGGCAGTTCAGCACAGATCTTCCTGCTTTCTTCAGCTACCTAAGGAGAGGGTGTAGAGAAGAGGGAATGAGTTTGTTCTTGGAAGTCATCAGCAACAGAGCAAGAGATAACGGGGAAAAGTTACAACTCAGGAAATTCTGATTAGCTATAGTGGAGGCATTCAGTACCTAACTGGACAAGTGATCTAGTTGGCCCTGCTTTGAATGGAGGATTGGACTACATGACCTCCAGACTTCACCTTTCAACTTAGATTATTTTGTAACTCAGGAGTTATTGGGAGGAGGGGAGAAGGAATGGATTAAGAACTCTATTTTCCTGAAAGCAAAATACTGTTACAGTGATATTTACACTTGGAAAACTAACATCTTGTAGCATGTCATGAGAACTGCATCTGTGAAACAAGCTGAATCCTGTGGACCACTGTAAGAAAAGATAACAGTGCAAGTCTGTCAAACTTTGGGCAGTAAGATGGAGGCTGTAGAGTGTGACTTATTCTACGGATTTGATTCTCTGTGATCCTGAAATGCATGCTGTGCACAGTACTGTCAGCTGCTGAGTTCTTTGATTGCCATTTCACTGTATATATTGCACTCCAAAAATGTTGCAATTTTTAGTCCCAGTGTTCTGTAATGATGCAGAATCACAAAACATCTGTCCAAAACTTACTAGCCCCTGATGTCTGGCTTGTCTTCACTTTATTCCACAGGGACAACTTCAGGACCTAGGAAGGATGCAGCCACATCTCCTGTGCTGGTAGGCAGCAGCAATAGACCTGCAACCGCGGCCACATCACCAATCCGGCATGACACTTCACGGTAAGACACTAGGTAATCTCTGGTTTAAGATTCTGCAAACACAACCATCAAATTCTCCTAGATGCAGGGAAGTAGCTGAATTTCTATGATATTTCGTGTTAGCACAAGCTGGATAATATAAACTAAAAACTGCCATATCCTTTTGACATTTATAGTAAGACTTAAATTGCTTGTTAGAATAAGAAAAGCGGGAATATGCCAAGTTCTAACATTTTAATGTTACTTAGATTTTGAACAGAAAGCATTTTATGTTCCAAGACCTGACACATTAAATACATTTGTAAATAATTTGAATGGATGGTGTTAACCCCTGTTAGGTTTTAAGTCCACTTGAAGATTTTAATCCCCCTGTATTCGCCCCCACCCCCATACTTTATCAAATGGCATTTCTTTTAAAATGTTTTGTACCAGGGTTATTTTATGTTTAATGACAAGCAACAAAATCACATTAAGTCAGCAATTCCTGATTATACTATATATCTGCACTAAATGCACTGGAAAAGGAGCATTATCACTTCTGCTCCAATGAAGAAACAGAAAGCAGTATCATTGTTACACTTATGAGTCTAAAAACAACTTGCCTTCTTTAGGCAGGATTACAATTCTAGCAGTAAGTACCTAGAAAAACAGTATACAATCCTTGCTTTTCCCTATGATATCCCAAATTTTCTCATGATAAAGTCTCTAGTTAAGTAACAAAGTAGATGCAGATTGAAGTACAAATTTGCTGTATTTTACACCGCTAGTTAGATGACTTTGTGCAGTGGGATGACAAGAATGTACGGCCGTTCATAAGAAGAGTTAAATGTTTCTTGGAGAAGAAGAGGGCTTGAGTCAGATTTAATCTTCTCTTGGCCCAGTGGACTAGGAAAATGTATGCTTGATATCATCCCTGTATTCTTGGCAGCAGCTGGCAGTTTATTTCTATCTTCTGAGAGAACTTGCGATACATAATAGGTGAAAAACCACTATCAATATTGACAAATTTGTACTTACTTGCTATGGAAACACTTTTTTTTTTTTTCTCATGAAGGAAGAGATCATAATTCTAGGAGGATTTAAGAACTGAGATAGATTGGACTCTGTTTCCCACAAGTAACTATATGTTTAAACAAGCAGAAACCACAAGATTGCATAAGCATTTCTCTTAGAAGCAAGGGTTACCTTTGCAAGCCGGTAATATCAGATAAAGAGTGTGTAAAGATACTGCTTTATACTGTCTAATAGTGATAAGTTGAGATTCCATTTAAGCACTGAGGAGTAGATGTAATTATTCACATCATACAACAACTGCTCAGAAAAAGGAATTTTATTCAAGAGGATTGATGGTCCGTTCTTCTCCAGAAAGGGGAGTCAAATATTTGTTGAAATAGGCTGTTAGAAATCATATCACATAAAGTGATCAGTGTCACCCTTAAAGGTTTATTTTACCAGTTGATGCCAAATTTTGAAAAATTCTGTGTTTCTGGGGTGCCCTCTCCCATGCTTGTTTGCTTTCTTTCTCTTTGTTGGTGCTGTAAGTATAATTGAACAGGTTAAGCAGCCATGTTGTGCTTTCCCTTACTCATGGCCTTCTCTAATTGAAAATGGTAAACGGACAAGTATTTCTGTGGGGACCCAAAGCTGATCCTATCCTTCATCAAAAATCCTGCTTGGGCAGCAGGTCAGTCTCAATTTATCACTGAATTGTTATAAGCTTAGACTGCAGGTTTAACTAACAAAATTAATCAATATTGAGAATTATTGCTGCTTTTGTGCCACTAAAGTTAGGGTTTGTCAGCATGTTCGTTATAATCTGTGATTTGGGGGGGGGGGGGGGTTACAAGCTTACCAAGGTGAACAGCTTAACCACAACAGTTGGCATGGGCCTGAAACTTGCAGCACAAAGCCCTAGCCTAAGAGAAAATTTATTTATTCGGCAGTACGTGTAAACCTAATTACTTCTGACTTTTTAAATTTATAGGACTAGATTCAACTCATGTTTGTGCCAGCTTTAACTAGCACAAACCCTGGCACCCGGCAGTAGCAGCAGCGGAAAGCCTGCCAGGGAGAAGGTGTTGGAAAGCGACAGAAGCTCCCTGCCAGCGCGAGGCATCGGGGTGCTCGCGCGGCTTCTGGGGAGGGCTGGCTGGATAAGCAGGCATGGCAGGTAGAAGATGCGTTGGCTTGATGGTCTGTCTTGGCAGGGCTCAGCTGGAGGCTTCAGTGTGCTACAGCTGCCTCCTGCTTAAGGGAGGAATCGCTGCAGTCCTACTTTCTTCTCCCTCTCAGAATGAATGATGTCTGGGACAAGAAGTAAGCGTCCCTAGAATGTAAAGATGTATGCTCTGAGAGCCTTAGTGCTAGACTTGTAGAAGGACCAGGCTTGCAGAACGAAGGTGCACAAGGTGGTTTAAGTGACATCTTTGAAGGAAAAATAGCATTTCTTTATCTGGGCTAATAGTGGATTTGTTTGCCCATCATGCTTCTATGCATGCCTGTCGCTGCTTTTCGTAATACAGCCAAACGTTGCATATTTGGTTATCCAGTGTTCCTAAGCCAAGTGTCTATACCTGCCTGAGCTCCTTGAAATTATGTTCACAGATTTTTCTACTCCGTGTGCTTATTTATCTAGACCAAAACTGATGTCCTTGGAGGAAAAAAAAAATCACAGACAAGGTTGGGGCTGGGCAAATGTGGAAGAGTAACTTTGTTCCTTACCCCTAAACATAGTTCCTCTGATGATCTTAAACATTACCTTTTTGGTGACCAGGGACATCTTTTTCGTAACTGTTAGCCTAGAAGAAAAACGCTGGTGCTTGGCTGTGAGCTGGAAAGGAGCTGGAAAGGGGAGGTAGGGACATTTGTTTGCTTTCATTTGGTAATGAAGAAGTTTTTACATAAACTAGATCTTACCTCAGATGTAATCAGGTACCAATTTCAGCAAAACAAGTGTTGTGTTGCAAAACAGAAATGAAACTGCCCTAAATCAAAGTATTAAGCTATTCTTTTTTATATAAAAAAAAAAAAATGTTGCAAATTGTGCCTTGTGAAAGACCATTTAATTTGATTACAGCCCTGGTGCAATTGTCAGGCTCGCCCCACGCAGAAACAGTTGCAGTGTCGAGTTTGGCACAGTAAGTCCTATAACACTGCAGATAATCAAGCACTTAAAAAGACACAGGCAAAGGTTGTTCTGCTCACCATGGAAACAGATAATTCTCCTGTAACATTTTTCACTTTGGGCATCTAAGAAGTGTATTTAAGAACAGTTAGGTAAATTAAGGGATTGAGTGATAGCCTGGGATTTCGGCATTAAGCCTGTGTTTTCTTGTTGCAGTAAAATCAGAGCTTTAATGCTAGCTGAATGCATTGTCTTGGAGTGAAGTTTCTTGTAGCCATTAAAATAAGTGATTTAGAAGTCCTTGCAATATGAATACCATATTCGAGCTATATTACTATCTGTTAGACTGCGGTGGCCTGTTGGAGGTTTTTATAAACAGATTGTATTGTGTAAATTTGTGTTTAGGGACGTTTTAAAAATGAAACTATTTACCCAATTGCCCAGCACATCTCAGGTGAATGTGTGTTCAGGGACTTTTAAGCAAATTAATATCTGATGTAAAATATAATGTGCAGAGTTGTATACTTAATAATGCACACTGGAATAGTCTAGAGTAGGTCTGTTATGCTGAGTATTAGGAAATACGACAGTGATGAGATTTAAGCTTTTGCCTTACTTGCCTGGTAGTTGCCTTTCAGATCTGTGCATGTTGGAGGCTTAAATATGGTTCTGCTCTTAAGACAATACTATGTAGTTCCTTCTCCTCTAGAGTCTAAGCAAGCACTGCCAAAAAAAATACATTTCTCCCCCGCCTCCACCCTTAGGATCAGACACCATTCAAGTTTCAAAAGGAGAGCGAGGAGGCAAAAACCTCCATTCTGGTTCTAACTTAAGAATACTTAAAGGGATTTAAAGTGTTTTTGGAGTAGGGTGGTGAGTTAGGTGCTGAACATGGTAGGAGACGCAAGTTTTGCCTACTCCCGGAGAAAGCCAGCAGCACAAAAAGTCCAATATAGTTCCATATGCAAGTGATAAAACCAGACGTTGGCAAATTAATCTCTCTTATTCACAGTGTAGGTTGTTAATTGTTCTCTCTGCTGGCTGTCGATTTAATGTGAAATTTTCATTCCCCATTCAAGATGGAAAAAGTTGTGGCTGAAAATGTTAACATTTGCATTTTTATTTGTTGATTTATTTAAAGGACAGCCTCTCTTACAGCAATCCATCACTCAGTGACACCCCAAATATGAATAATGTATTGTAGACTTGCGGTTACAATGTGTAATAAGTGCCAGAGACAGTAGAAGAATGTTAACTATGTTGCAAATGTAATATTTATCGACTCATAGTTTATTGCTTTCGAGGTTCAATAATACTGACCATAGGACATTAATATCACTTATCTTGATTTTAGTTGGGCACCTCTGTATGTAGAAATAACCCATCTATCTCATACTTACAAAATAAATGTGAATTTTACAGTGCTTTGTAAGAAGTGCATTATAGGTTTCTTTGCTTAGTGCTCACAATTCTCCTTTTCTGCCTTCTCATTTACTTACATATGACATTGATCCCACTGTAATTGCCTGACCCAGATGGTGAGCACCTCAGCACTCCTGTAGAGACTTTATTTACTGGCTGCGTTATGATCTTGTGCCTCTGATGGTGTTTGGACCAGGTCTCTCTTCCTGTTAAAGACCCCTATGAAAAGAGACTGTAGGATAGTTTTCTAGTGCTTCTGTCTGAAAAGATGATGGCTGAGAGGCTAAAACAGAGATAACTTCTCTTTTGGAAAGGCGTGCATAGCATATCTGAATCATCTCTCTTTTAGAGGATTGTGGCTATCAGAAATAGAAGTCTTTAATTAGGTCAACAGTTGTTATTATAGACTTGGCATTCATTTTACAGAGAAAATTTTGATCAATGAATACTAATATATTAGAGCCATTTTGGCAGATTAGGATTTAAAATTCAGTGCTTTTAGAACAAAAATTTTCTTGATTACGTAAGAAAAAAACAATTGCAATAAGGCTGTGCTACGGTAGCAAATCCATCAGTAATAATCTTGCCTATCTTCAGTACTTGCTCCAGAGTTTTGCTTCAGAAACTGACTCAGGCTGGGCAAACACTACTCCCTTTCTACGCTGTTCAGTTACGATCACTAAAAGCTTTGAAATCTCAGGGGTGAAAAGCAGATGTGAACCCGGGACCGGGATCAAAACCAAATTTAACAATGGGAGTTTTCAAGCCTGTGTTGAAATCAGATTTCACCTGTGAAGCCTGGCTCTTGGGAAACTTGGAATTGGGTTCAGCCATGAAAATGATAAGCCTTGATTATATTTCGTGTTGTAGACATAAAGTAAATTTTGAAATGGCATTCTGTATTTACATTGGAGGTTATCAAATTTAACACGTCATCAGCTTCTTTTTCTTTACTGTGTGTAACAGAAACACCTATTTGTGTCAAAGCAGCCAACCTAATAGCTGCTTTGTGATAACAGTTTTGGTGTGTCCATTGCTGACAATGAAAATCATACCGGGAAATTCTGACTTGCAGTGCGAAAGGATTAATGTTAATTAGCAACTGTTGGCTGTAATTGTCACCCTCATTAAAATGCAGAATTATGTATTTCTTAGTTATAAATAACCTTTCTAATTGTGCTTGATGTATGCCAGTTTAATCAAAAAGTACACTTGCAAACAGGCAGATATTTGCATTAATCTAGCACGGGATCTTTGAGTCTTTTTTGATCGTCTTTTATTCCAAAGTTGACTAGTTGGGGGAGGTCTATTACAGCTACATATCCTTTACACATTTTTTTTTTCCCAGCTCTGTGGATCTGACAGGATTTTGTATTAAAATGAGGGGAAATGTCTTCTGGGAATGTTCAGTGCAACAGAAAATGTGTCAGTTTTGAAGTAGTTGGCAAGGTTTCCATCATTCGGTGGTATGACAATAACTTGATTGTAGTTTGAAAGTAATAATAAGCAAAGGAAAATAGAGTACAAATCATATTATGAAGCTGACTTAACTCTTTAAGTCTGCTTCTTATTATCATTTTCATTGTTATCTTAATTAGGTTTTTTTACATTTTTTTGCCCCCAGTGGTTTTGCAGGTTCTGAAATACCATGTTAAATCTTAAGTGAACGTTAGTTCACTAGATGTGATTTTCTGTTTTCACTTGTATTCACAGCAATGAAAAATTAGTCTCAAAATATTTTTCTGAAAAAATATTTTTTTAAAGTATTTTCAGTTTTTTTCTGTGCTTTGCTTTACTTCTTTGTCAAAAAAAATGATTTGACTGTCTTTTCTTCCTCCACTGATACTTTTAGTGCTCTGCGTTGTAGCTTTTAAACAATTTCTTGATTACTGGGATGGCAATTTCTACAGAGCTTGGCAAATCAAGACCAGTCTTGGTCGTTTTGTCATGGTTCTCTAAGAAACTGTTCTGTGTGGTTCTCTTCCTGGCACTGTAGCTGCTTCTCTGCTCCATCTCCTTCCGAGGAGTTGCCTCTCGTTTTTTGTTTTTGTGGGATTTTATTTTTGTTGTTTGTTTAGTTTTAAGATGTGGGAGGAATTGAGTCTACATCCAGAATAGTCACATCTTACTTTAAAAAGCCATTCTCTCAAAACGCGGCTCTGTCATACTTCCACCACATCGCATATGTGTTGACGTATTCCCTTTTTTCTCTCTCCTTCACCTGCCTGGGCTTTTCAGGCTGTAAACTCTTCAGGGCAGGATCCCGGCACAGTGCATCTCTGAGCTTGGTTTGTCCATATAATAATGCTGATTAACTGTGATGCTACTATAGTTAGGGTGGAATTCATCTTGCTTATCTGGAGACAACTGAGCTAGTTACCCTCAGCTCCCTTTATCGTTGATGACTTATTTTAGGATCAGCTAAATCACCTTTTGGTGATACCTGTCTTCTCATAGACTGTAAAATAAGCCTGGAGTAACACGCACTGACATCTTATCCCTCTTGTAGTTGAATGTGTGGAACTAAAAATAAATTGTTTGTCATTCATATTTTGATTATGGATTGGAGGCAAATGCAGGGTTAACCTACGTGCTGCATGGTCAGTGCCTCAATAATTAACACAGTTTTAATGCTCACATTGTAAATCAAAGGGGTAGGTACAGAATGCTCTGGGGGAGGGAGTGGGTATATATGATTGTGAATGTACAGCATCTTTCTCAGTGGAATGTAAGCTTGAGATACAGTAACATGTTTAATAAAAATTGTGGTGGTGGAAAGCCGGAGATGGTGGAACTTGTCACTCTGTTGGAGAATCATTTTTGGAATTGGGAGGAAGCGGTGACGCCCTGGAACTTGAACACAGGTGACCAGGATACTGCAGTGTTTCTGAGGTCTGAACAGGGCCGTCACTTCCCACCTCTGCTAGTCAAACATCAGGAGATGGTATCAGCAGACAGACACAGCTCTGTCTTCTCAACTAATTCCAGCTGATGAATTGCCTACTTACAAAAGAAATCCTTGCCTCTCTGTCACTTAAGGACATTAACCGCACTTTATACTATTTGATTTGCCCCATTTCCAGTTATATATGTACTTTTTTTTTCCTTCATGATATTCTAATTCTCTGCCTCAATGAAGACATCCAGCTTTTTTTTTTTTTTTTTTTTTTTTTTTTTTACTACTGTGAATAGCACAGTATAAGCAATGAATGCCATCTCATTATTTGTCCTTACTCTGGGCCACTCATGAATGCATTAAAGAGTTCACGCCCTAACAGATTTCTGTGAGGCTCCACTGGTGACCTCCCTGGCCACTTTGTAGCAGGCCAATTTTAATATTTTCTCTTTATTTCCTGTCTTTTAACCAGTTATCTATCCATTAATGGACTTTCCTCTTAGTTTATGGCAACTTTTAAGTCCTCGGTGATAGATTTGCTGGAAAGCTTTTGGAATTCCAGATAGACTATATAAACTGTATTTTCCTTTTTTTGGGTGCATAACAACACTGCAAATCTAGTAGAGGTCCCCCTGTGAATTACTACTTAATATAAAGGCTCTTCACCAATATGTCAAGTTTATTGATTCTTTATTATAATTCCTATCAATCTGCTTGTTCTAAACATTAGACCTCCTCATTTGTAGATTTCTACATCATTGCAGATCCCTTTTAAACCCCCCCCCCCATTTTTCAACTTTCAGTGCCCCAGAACTGAGGCAGTTTTAGGCAATTAGTTGCACGCTATAGTTCATAGTTCAGCTATCTCATACCTGAACTCCTTCAGAAGTCTGACCAAGTACCAACTGATCCCAGCAAGTTATTATTGTTCATTCTGTTATTTTGTTCTGTAATGTATTTATATGACACTTCAACTTCAGACAGGTATTCCACTGTGTCCTCTGTGGCTTCAGAAACTACCTAAGTTCCTGCATAGTGAATATGTATCAGCTCATTGAGCTTTTCTGCTGTGACTTTATCAAACTTAGGTACTCCTTTTTAACTTTATCTCCTCTTGGCTTTCACAGATACTCAAGCTTCCTATTTTTGATATATTTAAAGTGTTATTTGTTATGAGACATTATGATTTCAGAAGGATGACCCTTAATCTTTGGCTGTGATTTATTGTGGGTTTTGGTTTTGGTGGGGGGGGTTTGTTTGGGGTTTTTTTGTTGGTTGGTTTGTTGGTTTTTTTTGCTTGATCTATCCATTTGTTGTTTGCTATTTTCTTTATTTGGACCTGACTGGACAGAACTGTCTCCTTTACTGTTCCACTTAGCTGGTATGACTCTAATGACTCTAATCTTTCTGCAGTCTTTCTCCATAGGTGTCCTTTCTTGGAGCCCTAGTATAAGTATTAGACAAATGTGTGCCATTTGCAAATATTTTTACCCTTTTAACTGCCCCTTTTAATTTCTTTTTAACAAATTTTCTCATTTTTATATTGTTTCCATTTCTGAAGTGAAAGACTGCTATAGAGCATTTTTGCTCCATAGACATGTTGATTTTAAGTACGTAGTGTGTGTTGTTACACACAGTGATGTTGGTTGCCGCATCGGAGCTGGACTGCTCCCAAATGTGAGAGAGATTTTGTGGATCGAACAACACAACAGACCAGGACTCTTCAGCTTGGAAAAGAGGTGGCTAAGTTTACGATACTGTTAAAAGTTCGTAAAATCAAAGTGACATGCAGAAAAATGAATAGGGAACGATTCTTCATTGTCTTGTCTACTGGAGAAACAGGTGGCCATCAGACAGAATTGTGAGATGGCACATTCACAGCGTGCAACATTTAGACGGAGACCAGAGGTCCAGTTAGCTCGTATCCTGACTTCTTCTCGTTACTGTGTTCTTAAGTCCACGTACTCAAAGATTGTCATTGTGGTTTTCTCTAATTTATCCAGCTTTTTAGATGAAGTCATCCATAATATATGGATTATAATAATGATTTTTAAATAACTATATATTCATCTCTTACGTTCTTGTTGAGACATTTCTGATGTGGAGAAACCCAATATCCGAGTATAAGTCTCAATCTCATAATGTTACATGTCTTCATTAGTTCAATAGGACATAATAACAGAAGATTCGGGCTCTGATTTTTTTCCTGAAATAGCGAAGGTATCTTCCCCATTTGGGTAGGAAAAAAAGTCATGGCAGTGTTTCAGTGTAAAGACCATTGAACTGTTAAATATTTTTGTTTTGTAGGCTGTCCAGCATTATTTTTGGAGAACCCTGAATCATGTAACATACCTTCTAGTTTTTTGATACAGATTTGAAGGAAACAAGGAGTTGTTGGTGCAGTCCCTGGTTACGGATCTTTGTTCAAGCTAAGTGCACCAATTTTTACTGTAGGTGTCACTTTTTTCTCTTCCTACATCAGATTTCCTTTTCAAAAACATGTTATTGAACATTGTTAAGTTTGACTTTGTGATGGGCTGTGACTAGGACACTAAAATTGTCTCCTCGACATTTAAATTATCTTAAAGGAAAACAGTATCTTAGAGGGTTTTTCACCATTTATTTAGTTGTAGATACTGATTATATTTAGCATTTATATTTCTCAGTGCAATGTGCTTCTAGCTCCCAGGTAATTTAGGGTCAAATACTTTGATCCATTTTGTTTTGTCTATGAGGTGGTGCTTCATTTATGGCCCTCCTGGAAGGGAAAAAAAAAGACTAAGTTAAAATATTTATTTTAATCTGAATATATTGGAAGGGAAGTAATTTGAAAACATGGAAAATTAAGCCTTTTATTGAAAAAAAAAGTTTTTGTTTTTTTTTTTTTTTCCCCTGCACAGTTAGCTCTCTCTGCTTTAATCGAGGTGCCATAAGTGTTGGTTTTCTACTTTGGTTCTTCCCACCCCTAAGTTTTAAAGGATTTTGTTTTGATATATACAGCTGAAGAACATAGTTAAAAAAAATGCTTTTAAAGTTCTTTTTTTTCTGTAAAAAACAAAGACATTCCACAGTACTAATATATAATTTATGTATTTAAAATCTTTTAAAGGAGATTCTCAAAGCCTCTAATGCCATTGTACTTCTAACTTCCATTTTTGCTTCATCTGCATTGAATCATCTTTTACTACTTAAAACAGAAATTGGATTTATTGAAACATTTCAGTTCTGATTATTTTTTAATAAAGATGAAGAAGTCTAACCTAATGAAATCACTGGAATGAAATGAGAAAAATTTTAAAAAAATTAATAAGCTGAAGACTTGAGGATTTTATTAAGTCACATTTGGCTGTATGTTTGTCTGTGTGTACTGTCTTGGATCAGCAGGGTGAGAAACATGCCTTGTAAGGAATGACCTTTGCACTGTTAGAGTGATGTTTACGGTTACATTTCCAGAAGGGCTACTGGAAACGCATTGCCAACAGTACTCGTGTGCTTAACTTCTGTGCCTGTGATCACGAAATTGTGGTTTGAGATGAACAGTAGTACGGAATTCAGACTTCCCCCCTCCCCCGCCCCATAGTCCAGACCTATAAATATATTTTGTAGGGTCTGTCTGTCATTCTATCAGGTATCTGTGAAACATCATAATGTACAAGCAGCTTTAAGATTTATGGATTTGCAGGGTTTTTCATACTCTCTGAAGTAAAGTGCTTCTGCAGATTATCTGCTAATTCAGTGTTACACTGCGTAGGTATGTTTGTAGAATAAAGGATCCAGTTTGTAACTTGCCTTGCAAGCCTTGAATCCGAGGTGGCATGTTCTTGTAATTGTGTCTGTGCTCTGTATGTGGATCTGCCGGGAATTTTTCAAGCTCTGCTTTTGTTCCAATGACCTTGTCCTTGCTGAGGAGCCTGCCGTGTTCCAGCACTGCCTTCCCTTTTTACTGTAACAGGTGAAGCAATTCCTAGAAGGACTTTAACAGTGCTCCAGCTGCTGCTCCTCCCAGCTTCTGCTTGACTCTGTTAATTGCTCTGTGCATCCCTGTTCTTATCCATATGCTTGGAATTTGGAACCTGCATATCCGCCTCGTTCGTAGGCAACAAACTGACCTAATAAGAGAGATGTCCTCTCACCCTCCCCCTTCCTTGACGAGTTCAAATCTCTTCCAGTCGTCTTTTTCCTATCTCATAATGGCATCTCAGCTCCTAGATTTCTAGCTGTGAAAGAAAAGTGTATTTTCTTAACTCAGCCTGCAGTGACAGCTAGATACTACTGTGATGAGCATCTTAAGCAACATCTAGATCACTAGAATGTATGGGCCTATTATAATTATCAGTACAATTTTCTTGCTTTCATTCCTTTGTTTTGTTATGAACTTTTTAGCAGCAGACTATTTCTAGCAGTGCACAAACCGTAACATCACATGACATTGACTTTACTCAAACCAGAAGATTTTTGTGCCAAGGTTGTAACATTGTATCATTACTTCATTGTATCTGTGTGAAAATTTTAATTTCACGCCCTGCGGACTTCACTGTCTCTGTGCTCTCTGCTCGTGTTGCTGCATAGAAGGGTAAGTCCCTGGGTCACATTCATTTTGTAGTGCCGGGGTTTTTTTGTTGGGTTTTTTTTTGTGGTGTTTTTTTTTTTTTTTAAGTTAGAGTTTTGTTTCCTGTGAGAGATCTTTCTGTAAAGTTAGCTGGGGATTTCTGCCAGAAAAATATTTGCAGTCTTAAAGTGAGGATATTAAAAGTATTTTTCCTAAGTTTCTTAAAGTGTTCTTATGACCTTCTTACTCCAAAAGAAAAAAATTCTATGGGGTTGTGTGCCACACTGTGATGTATTTGTATATGAATAGATGCAAGTGATTTTGTAAAGTATGTGGGGAAGGGAGGAAAAACCATTGTTTAAATAAGTCATCAGGTATCCCATACATCCAATCTAGTTTTAATGAGTTGCAAACCTTTCTGGGCAGAAGCCCTTGGCTAATGTTTAGATTGATTTATGGGGCTTCCTGGTTTGCAGGCATGGGCATTTCAAGCTTCCCTGGTTGCACCATCCCTGTACTGTGTGGGTAAGTCAGAGTCTGGTCCTTGCTAGTCAGTCCTTGCCCTTTTGTCATACGCTGTCCGTGAGGTTAAATCTGTTAATGAAGAGAAATACCCTGCTACGAGGTCACAGAATAGCTGAGGTTGGAAGGAACCTCTGGAGGTCACCTACTCCAAACTCCTGGTTAGAGCAGGCTATTCAGGACTGTGTCTGTCAGATTTTGGGTATCTCCAAGGATGGAGACTCCACAACCTGTCTGGACAACCTGTGCCAGTATTCAACCACCTTCATAGTAAGAACGCTTCTTTACTTCCATTTGAATGGAATTGCTTGTATTTCAGTTTGTGCCCATTACCTCTTGTCCTCACTGGGCACCACCAAGAAGAGACTGACCCATCTTCTTTCCTCCCCTAATCAAGTATTTATACGCATTGATAGGATAACACTGAGCTGCTTTTGCTGCAGGCCAAACAGATCTTTCAGATTTTCCTTTAGCGTCAGATACTTCAATTCCTTAATTGTCTTTGTTGCCCTTCAGTGGACTCACTGGAGTGTGTCCATGTCTGTTGTACTGGAGAGTCTGGCACTGGACACAGCACTCCATCTGCATCCCACCAGTGCTGAGTCGAGAGGAAGGATCACCTCCCTGGACCTGCTGGCAGTGCTGGCCTTTCCTGGGTTACGTTCAGTTATTTGTCTACCAGGACAGTGAGTGTCCAGGTCCTTCTCTGCGAAGCTGCTTTCCAGCCCGTCAAAGCTGGCACGTGGTGGTTCCTGGGGTTATTCCTCCCCAAGTGCAGCACTTCACGTTTCTTATTGTTGAGTGTTGTGAGATTCTTGTGGGCCCATTTCTCTTGCCTGTTGAGGTGTCCCTCTTTCTGGCCCTTCTCAGCTTAGAATACATTCAGAAGAGTATGAGAATGAGAAACTTAGCATCAGTCTCTTGAGCCATTAAATGCCCTGCCTTATTTTGCAGCGTATCAATGACCTTTATGTAGTTTCTGACAGAAACGTGGACTGTCCGCAGGTGTATGGTTATCAAAAAGTAATCCTGCAGAGCCCGAGATCATCTTTGCTAGTTACTGCTGGGAATGAACAAACTAAAATTTCACTCCTCTGCCCATCTGTTCAGCAACTGAAAGCAGGTAATTTATCTCGGTGGGACACCTACCACCTGTGTAAAGTTTTTGAAAGAGGTTGTTAGTGTGTGATGACTACAGCCAAGGGACACCAGGCCTTGAGCGCCTTGTACTCTGTGCTTTACTGCTGTTTTTTCTGTAGGGTGCCTTCTAACTTGGTACTTGCACAGTGTCGAGCCTATTCAGTGCCTGTGTCCCTGTGAAGCTTATGACGACTCTACCTGCTTTGCCACATGGCATGCTCTTGTGCCGACTCCTCACCAGCAGTCACCCCTCTTTGACATGCTGAACCAGGCACCACCAACACGCTGTATTTTTTACAGCTACTGTTTTATCTCAGTGGCTTCTCTTGAATTATGTATCCTCATCTTTGATGTATGAAATCTCAGCTGATTTAAAGATTACCCCAGAGAGTTCAGCACACCTGGAAATGAGTGGAGCGGCAGATAGTCCCAACCCTTCCACACCGAGTGCTGAGCAGAAAGTTTTACAGCAGTTCGGTAGTGGAACACAGTTTTTGTGGTAGCGTTGTTTCTTCACGTATAGGCTGTGCCCAAGAAATCAGTATGTTGGGATGCCAAGTATTTGACCTCAGCTGCAACATTTGTTCTCAGGTAAATTGGAGTGAATGAGTTCAAATAAAGAGCCGTTGAATAGGGAGATCATGGGCTGTTCCGTTAGGGCTGGGCACTGAGGGTTTCACTAGATAAGGTACCCAATTGTACCACAATTTTTGTACAAAATTGTGTATGCCTGTCACTCGGAGGTCAGTAGAACAGAGTAAGTGCAAATCTGGCTGAAAAGTAGTTGGTATCTGCTGTGAGGCTTCTGAGGATGTTATGAAGGAAAAAAGCAACTGAGCATAAACTACATATATAATGTCAGCAAGAGACAGAATCACAAGGCACATAAAGTGTAAGCGCTCTAACTTATGAAGCATACTTTAGGCTCTTCAGTGGGTGTTGTGGTCCCTCTGCTCCCTGAAGAAATTAGACTTTAGATGAACTGCAAGGTCCTATTCACCTCTCTTATGCTGGCATAGCTGGCATAAAAGATGATGCCAGTTACTATGTCATTAGCCTTAATGAAGTGATACCAAGTAAAAGTTGAGAGGAACAAGCAGAGCTCAAGTTTGTTTTGCAGTCTGGGCAGAAAAATGGGCTTTTTGCAAGGCAAAATATGCCCATTCTCTGTATTTTGACTGTTACTATACCTTAAATTTTAATTCCTCTGGATTTCTAAGCAGTTTCAACCTATTAGCTCCCCACCACACCATCGTGTAAAACATACTTTTCTCTCCAAACTCTCCTGCTACTCACCCAGCTCATGAATAGAGAACAGCAAGGCATTATTTTTTTCCTAATAAATATGCTTTTAAAGTCAAGCATCTGAGTGAACGCTTTCCTGTCACTACTTGGTTACTTCTTCCCTTTCTCTTTTTCTCGCTGTTTACTACCAAGGGATGGCTAGTGCAAGCGCAGGCGCTATTGTCATGGCTTTCTGTTCCAGGGATCAGGAACTTGGAGATGTTTGCATTTACCTCTGGAGTGTAATTCTGACTGATGGGTTCTTATCAGTTTTGCCAAGTCCATCCATCCAATTGTCTATTTCTGTTTTGAAGACCAAGCAACCATAAAGTTGAAAACTGTGTTGTATTTTTGGAATCTGAAATTTCAGACAATGTATTTATGAATTATTTATGGGGAATATGTTCTCAGTAATGTGCAGCATAAAATGGAATGAATGCGTATCCATACTTGCCCTGAACTCTCCAAAGTGCATGCTAATAAACAGAATGATAACCTACCATCACTTTTGCCCTGTAAGATTTACAGTGCAAGCACTTTTTTATGTGGTTTAATTCAAGTCAGTTTGTCAACTTAAAGCTCTAGTGTTTTGTTTTAAAGTACAACTTGGTGAGTGATTTTGTATTACTTAAAGAAATCTAACTGCTTTTTCTCCCCTATTTCAACCAGAGTTAGTGTCTGTAAATTTTTGTAGTCATGCTGGCATAGAGCCATGCTAAATTATGCTTTAATTCACAATTAGAAGAAAGTGGCAACTGTGCAGAGCAGCAAACCTTTCATTTAAAATAGCCATTACACAAGATCATGATTCTACAGAATGATTAAGATATTGAAGAATAATTAAGATATCTTTAGATTTTTGGCCATTTAGAAGTGCTGGGCTTATTTAAATTTTTTAAAGCTTCCTGAAACAGCTTTTTCCATAATGACAGTAATACAGGACTCTATATTATCACAGTTTGGTGTTTACTGGTATCTGAATTGTCTAATGGTAACTTGTTTTCACTGGTATAGCTGACAGGGCAGATATAATTAAGAAACAGAAGAATTTTAATACTGGATTTTGCTATTAAACACTCCATGCCACAGCAGAAGAAATTAAGGTGACAAGCAGGAGAGGAAAGATCGTGCAGATCCACCAGAAGAGTTGGTGTTTAGGTACAGCAATTGGCTGTATGCAAAATATTTCACCAGGATAGAAAAAGAAAGAAAATAAAAAGGTAAAATAAATGATTTCCAAGCATTTACTGAGGCATCTCGTTTCCAGGGTGTAAAATAGAGACCTTGCAATACTTATTCACCCCGACACAACAAATTGCAGCAGGCAGGGAAGAAACCCAGCCCCAGCGAACCGGTGGCATTGGCTTCCATAGGGTCACGATTCCACCCCAATATATACTTAAAACTACCGCAGTCCGATTTTGCTCCTCTGCTCAATGAGGTTTTAAATCTTGCACAGCTAGTAGCAGTTCTTGCCACGACGGTTAGAAAGTCAATGAAAGCTCACAGTTCAGTAACTAAATGACAAGGTAAAAAACTTTGGAATCATAAAATGGTTATAAGTGCTTGACCTAAAACTATGCAGATCTCCCAGTGACTGTAGAATTGAAGCAAAAAGTTGATTTATTACCTGGCAGGCTGGGAATTTGGACTGAGCTTGTGAAAAAAGACAGATTGATAATTCATGTAAATGGTAGTGGACTTTGCAAGCTGTATATGGTGAGGTTTCTTTTTCCCCCTAAGCCATGCCCCTTAAAATTGTTTTGTACTTATTTAGTACCCACAAAGTACAGGGTGTAAGACAGTCCCAGCTTTGCCAAAAGCACACGAGGAAGAAGAGATGAAACGTGGAAAAGAAATCAAACCTAAAGGGCAACACTGAAAGTAGCAGAGAGGAGGTGCAGAATTGCACTGTGACTTACATATGCAACCCTTTGTCAGAGGATTTAGTACATTGTAAAAGAAAAAGCACAGTTTTAAAGATGATTCATTGAATTAGAGTTTGCTTTGAGGGGAAAGATGCTTGGGGACAAACTTGTAGGAGCAAAAAATTGAGAAGAAAGGCTGTTAAGGCAGGAGAAGTAGGGGGATGAGGTATAGCAGAAAAGATGATGACAGCTTAGTTTTGGCCCAGAACAATAAAGGGTGAAGATCTTGCTGAAGGTATGCTGTGATGACAGAGTGCTTAAAGGGAATAAAAGCTTAGCATGCTCTGAAGTGCAACGTTATTATGTAATATCACAGCAGAATCAGGGCCCCAGGTGCTGTACATACACCGAGGTTCATTTTCTGATCTGAAGAGCTTTCAGTCTTGATGAGACAGGAACGGGTGTGTGGGAGGGGAAAGAAGGACAATACAAACAGAGTGATTGCAGAGCTGGTTGTTAAACTCCATGGCAGTTCCATGGTTCTGTAATTTCTTTTATACTAAAACTTCATTCTAAATTTTTCTTCTCTCTCTGGCAGATGTGATTAAAAAGGCTTCTTTACTTCCCAGCACTCACGTCTTTGTTCACTCTCCCCCACCCAGGATTATTACAACCTCCGTTATGCCAATTCAGCTGCCTGCAGCCATACCTTAAAAGAAACAATCTGGAGTTTTTGTTGTTGTTTTTTAGCTACTAAAAGCACACAGAAACAGAACCAATGAAGAAGCGATTTCCGTTGTTTTTGGCAGGTTGGCAACATGGCAGGAGGGTCTGAGCAAAAGTCCAATTATGAAATAATAGAAAAGGCTGAGTTGCCAGGAGTGAAGAGGTGGGATAACTGTGGACTGAGAGCATTGAGATGGGAGTGCGGAAAGATGAGGAAAGCAGGTGTTGGGCTCTGACTACGGGGTGAGTGAAAACTGTGTAGCAGGGAGGAGTGAGAGCATCAGTAATTCTTATTTCAGTAATGACAGCTGGTTGGATGCTATCACAGGTGAAGCCAGGGTGAAAACTGAGGAGGAAAAAATCTTGTATCAGCCCTGCCTTATGGACAGGTTTTTTGAGATGCTGTTGCCGGGTCTGCTGTCCTTTAGCGCACTGGCTCTGCTTGGTGTGCAAAAGGCCAGGGGCAAACCAACAGTGCTCAGCCCATTTCAAGGCCAAGTCCTCTTCAGCTCTTTGCTACTGTTTATCACACCGGGGAGACAGGGTTGTCTGGTAGCACTGCCAGTCACGGCTTGTTTTGGTTAGCAAAGGTGTGATGTTGTTTCTCAATTCTGCTACTTCTCTCCAAATTCTCCTGTCCAAAGGCTGCAATCTCCGGTTCCATTTGCAACAAGATGCAGTGATAATTGCTAGTAACTGAACAAAACGAGGCATTGAGTTCACTGGTGGTGTAGGTCTTGCAGCACACAGCAGTCCGTTGCGGTGCGCTGTATCAATACATACACATGAGAGAGGGACCGTCGGAGCGATGAAGCGGCAGCAAAAAGGCTGTTGTCATCTGGGTCCGCACAGGGGAGCGTTGCATGAGTGCTGGAGGGAGCTGATCTCCTCTCTGCTTCTGTGTAACCCCACTAGGGGAATGTGGTGCTCATTTCTGGGTGATCGCTTACTGGAAAGATACTGTCAAATATGCGAGGAGAGTGGCAAAATCTGTTGCTGTGCTAGAGGTATTGATTTATGAGAGAAGATTAAAATACGTGTGGCTCAGATAAATGTTGACTGAGACTGGAAGAGAAGGGAGAAACGTAGTATTAAGAAGTATTTGCACCAAAAGAGGAGATGGATTTCTCAGTGCCAGCCAGATTAGCTATAACTAATTGTGTGAAGCTGGGAGGAAGAAAATCCTTTTTGTTTATCTCTAGCTGACTATCAGAAACATGTTCTTGTTTGCGGCACATACCTTTTCCTCCTACCATACTCCAAAGCAAAAAATCATGGAACATTTGTGGCACTTCCCATGCTATTCTGATCTCCTTAATTGTGTCATACCTTTCCCCCTGGACTTTGACTTATCTGTTTAGACTGTGTGCTCTTTTGGAGAGAGGATCACTCTTACAAGCAGTTGTAGAGTGGGTCCCCCTGATCCTGATCAAGGCCCTTTAGATTATACTGTAGCCTATAAATAAGTAATAATGGTAATGATAGCATGAGATATATTTGGCTGTGGAATGACTTCCCAAGGAGAATAGCGAGAGGCTGATTGTTAGCAACAAATGTGAGAAAGCACACTGTAGGGAGCGGTTCTCTGTCAGCAGGGAGATGGCTGGATGATCTAATAAGTCTTTTCCTACTCTAGGTTATGATTCTGTGAATACCGCCTCGGAGAGTTCTCTAAAAGTCTCTGATACCATAAGCTCTCTATTATGTGGGTGTGGGTTTTACAGTACTCAGGGAGGCTCTTGCTGAGGACACTGTGTAAATATATTCTGTTTTACATTGTGTGATGTATTTTAAATAAAAGGCTCAGATCTTTTTTTAATTACTTTGAAATATTCTGCAGTCTGATCTTTTTCTTTAAGAATTAAGAAACTTTGAGATGGCTTTGGAAAATACAGACCCATTACAGGCAAGAAATATGTCCCAACCTGAAGTTGGTTTAAATCATATATATAGCAGTGTTGAATTTGCCTCCTCCTCCTGTATCCCACTGTGAGCTGTCTGCTCTGAGTCTCAACCTGCATGAAGGCAAAATGGGAATCTCAAGCTAACTGGTGTAGTCCATTTGACTCTGATTCTCAGTTTAATCTTGTTCATTCTCTTGATGTTTCAGCCTCAACAATTGCACTTTTCTGTGTTCTTTCTTGTTTTTTAAGCATCTTGAGAGTTAGTATATGGGAATACCACCTGAGGGTGTGTTTTGCTTGATGGACATGCAGTTCACACATGAAAGGCAAGGTCCCCTGTCCTGACTTGTAGCCTTTCAGGGAATGACTGCAAAATCAGCTTCTCTTTCTCAGCTTTCATTTCCTGTCCAACCATTCTTTAATATTCATTGGCATGTTCATGTCAGGCTTGCTGGGACAAATAGCATGCTGGTTTAAACCTGACTTATACAGCAGGGAGGGAGAGAAGAAAGAATCTGAGACATCATCTCAGAGCTATGGATCCTGAACTCGGAAGTCTGGTGTGACAAAGAGGATCCAGTAGACGTAATGCATTTGAATTTTCAAAAGGCTTTTGCCAAGGTTCCACACCACAGGTTGTTAAAGAAATCAAGTTTCTGCAGAATTGGAAGAAAAGTCCTTTTATGGATTTGCTGCTGATTAAATGATAGCAGGCAAAGGGACTTAATGTTCATTTTTCATGATGCAGATAATCAGCATTGGGGTCCCCCAGAAACCCACTGGGCTGGTTCTTCATCAGTGACCTGGAGCAAGAAGTGAACAGCAAAATCTTCTGGGTAACCTAATAAGTTTGTGGATGATGCTAAGGTTCTTCAGATAGTCACATGCCACGTTAATAGCAAGAAACTCCAAAAGGCATCAAAGAGCGGACAAAATGTTAATTTACCGAGGGAAGTCAACAACACCGTGCCTACATGATACTGAATTTGGAGCAGGTGGTGATAATTTGTGAAGTCAGAAGTTTTCCAAAAGCTTGTGGATATGCAAGCCTTGGTGTACCCACATTTTGATTCCTATGTATACTTTTGGTCTCTACCTCTCAAGAGAAATATAGTGGAAGTTAGAAAAGGTGCACAGGACAATTAAAATGATCAAAGGAATGAAGGAGCTGCCATACAAGGAGAGACCAGAAAGCTATGCCTTTAGATAGAGAAAGACTGGATGAGAAAATGATGAGGGTTTGCAAAGTTGTGAGATTGGTGGATAAGTTGAGAGTGCAGTCGTTGTTCAGCAGATCCCACCACGTGAGAGAGACTAACTGCAGTTGATCCTTAAAAAGCACTTGATGACACTAGCTGGATATCAGATGAAACCAAATAAACAAAAGTATGTCTTTCAATAACAATGAACTTCCTGAGCTTGCTGTCACAGGACATTGTGGAAGCAGCAGGTTGAAAAAGGAATTAGGCAAATTTGTGGACAGCAGAATGCTACAGGGATGTTGGAAGGACAAGACAGGGACATACCTCTAGCATCCCTGATGCAAGATGCATTGTGGTTGCAAGGATAAAGATGGCAGAAAGTGGCTGTTTAATTTGAGTTCTGCCCTTCGCCCATAGAGCTGGATTAATTTGAGGGTGGATGATCAGTCATCACAGACAGTTTTTCCGGATAACCTCAGGTTGTATCACTAGTGTGGTGTCTTCAAGTTTGGGGTAGTTTGGCTGCTGAGGCCACTTCTTACCTGCATCTGGTTTTGCCTGCTTTTGTTAGCCCTGTTTGTTTCAGTCAAGTAGGGATTTGATATTTGCTTTATAATAACAGTAAGCTCGGTTTTGTTTCCTGTAAAATGGGTCTGTTCCCTGCCCCTTGAATGTGTTTTCAGCTGTGTTTAGCATTTGTAAAGTGCTTGGAGGCAAGCGGTGGTTTATGAATACAAAATAGCGTTAGGCTTTGTACTTTGGCACAATACTGTACCGTAATTCAAAGGCAATTCATGTAACATTAGTAAATCACTTTGAACTTTATGTTGAAAATATAAGCAGTAGTATAAAAATAAACCTTTTTATTTCGTCTGGTATATACAGTTAAATAAAGTAAGCCTATACAGCTACTAATCTCTAAATCCGTATTGCCAGTATGCTTTGTTGAAATGCCATCACCTTGCAGAAGAGACATTCTGTGTGTTTTGTACACATTTATGGTTGAAGAATAAATTTTCAGAGACTGTAAATGAAAAGATATCTCTGAACATTGTGATCAAATAATATCTGACCCTGCTTGTTTAAAGAAATATACATATATCTCACTGACAGAGTATTTATGATTCTAATAAGTTTAGTTATTTTGTCTCATGGGGAAATTCCTGCTCTTCCAAATATCAAACTTGTTTGGGGTTGTGCTGTTTTTTCAGCAAGGAACAAATGATATTATTAGTTAAATGGGACTGCTCAATATGAAAATACAATAGTGTAGTTTAAAAATTGAACAGCGCGTAAGAAATATATTTTACCAGCAATGGGAAACAGACAAACATTAAAAATTCAATGACGTATCCCAAATGTCTAAATAAATAAACAAACATCACTGTTCAGCCAGTTGATGCAAGGATGCTCTGTGCTTACCTTCAAGAGCACCATTTTCTCTAATATCCTGTGCAGTAATGAGTTTTCTGCATCACTTTTGCATAATCTGACCATTTTTTAGGTGCTGTACATTGTGGGACTGTCTGAACTCTGATTGCCTAGCAATTTTTATTAGACAGAATACCAAGTGGTTTTAGGTGATTTCTCAGCAACCATCCTGGGAATAAGTGGTCTTATGGGTCCCGGAGCAACAGCCACATTTGCGTGTTTGTCACAAAAATGCGAGAGCCTTCTTTACCATTCTGTTTGGAAACACAGTGCAAAGTAAGAATCACCTGTAGATGTTCAAAGAGTTATGTTCCTGACGCACAGGCAGTGAAACAGAAATGCTGTGGAAGGAAGGATTCGTCTCTGTGCCAACCTGTTTATTTCTGTGCTCTTTTCCTCGTTAAAATATGAACGTTGAATGAGCTATTCTGAATTGTAATGCTTGATGTTTCCTGTTACCTTAGTGATGGACTACAAAACTCTTTTACATTAAGTTTATAAACTCTGCTAGATACTTATTTAATTGAGAGGCAATGCTGAAAGCTTCTAATAAAATTTTGAAAAGCACTTTGGTGGCTGAGGAGCCGAATTTCCCGAAACCTGTGTTAATTGTACAGAGGAGTTTGGGCACCTCCATGCTTCTCTCTGAGCCATACTTGGAGTTTTACCTTCTACACTAAAAGCAAAGGTCAAATTTTGTTATTGAAAGAAGAGCTTCAAAGCTTACCTTGGTCTGTTCTCTCTGCTCCCATCTCTGTCCTCTTGCGTGTGGCCCTGCCTTCCTCATGCTTTGTGCACTCATTCTTTGTGTTCCCTCTCCTGATGGAATTTTTGGAGATTTTATGATCAGATTACTTTCACCAAACTTTAGCTGTCTAAATAGTTAGACTTCTAATCCAAACTTGTAGAATTTATAAACTTTCTTCTCCCGTGATGAAACATGCAGACTTTGAAGCTAGGAAAGTTAGATGAAAAAATATACATGGGGGAAGTGTCAAAACCAGGCTTAGAAAAGATATTGTTTTCCAGTCTGTTGTGGAGGTGCTCATTGACTTCCCAGCACACTGGCAAATGTACCAAAAAAGGTGAAGATAGACTGAATTATCACCATCCTTAAAGGGACAGTTGCCCACCTCATTTTCCTTCTGTTGAGAGGGCAAAACCCATCAAAGAAAATATGTGTAAGCATCTTGCACTGATGGGACATTTGGTTGCTTGGTTGAACATCTATACGTGAGGAATTTCTGTATGTGGCTTAATGTACAGTGCTGGTACTTCCACAGAAAATTTGGGAATTTTTTCTCCTTGGGAAGCACGAACAATACAAGGGCACCCTCGGTTGTTTATTTGCATTAAAAAAGTATTAAGTATTCACAAGCCAAGTTTGCCAGATCAGTTTTCCAGTTTGAAATGTTCTGACTCTTGGGTGCCTGATCCTGCAGCTTTGACTTCTCTGAAGCCATTAATTGTCATATTAATAATAATAATAATGAAGGCTGGTTTTTATTTATGCATTTATTCAGATCGTACAAGGAATACCTATTCTGGTTTTAGAGAAAGTTGTATGACAGGATTTGAGCATTCTGACTGTGTCTCTTTAAATATTCGGATACAAATAAATGTTGAGAAAATTGTCTTTCCGAGCTTCAAACCATTCTAGGTCTACTCTTTTGCCTCCAGCCAGATGCTGTCTGATGTTGCCTAGACAAACCAGGGCAAACCATTATCATGGGATTAAACACTAAATACCTGCAAGGAGCATTCTCTTTATCAGATAGCGCTCTGTTAGCAGAGTTCATTCACTTTATTGCATATATAACTGCGGTGTCAAATAGACTGATTTACAACACCTGGTCTTTTACATAATCTTTGCTATTTGCTGTGCTTGTAATCTGCCGAATCATTTAGCCTTCCTGATAGCAGAAATGCTGTAAAACTTAGATAAACTTGCAGAAGAAATGAACTCGAAGGTACTGCTGAAATCTGGGGCCTGCACGTTTGCTGTAAATGCACTGACTGGTTTGGTTTCCCCCTACCTAATCTGTGATTGAATGTGGCTGCTGGAGAAATTGAAATTTTATGATAGCACTACAGTCAGAGGAGATAAGCATTTGTGTGCTAGACTAGATTAATCTAAAAAGAAGTTTTAGGTATGGCTAATGAAACCAGTGTATGTGTTAACTGGGTTTCTCTGGGGTTCAAAGCATCTGTGTGTATCTATATAGAGTCTAGTCCAAAACTTTCTCTGTGTGAAAAGTCTAATATAGCTATGTGCTAGTTCTCACTGTCAGTGAGGCTTATTCCATCTTACGTGGGGCATATCTTTAAGGAGCCTCAGTTTTTAGAGAGTGCTTTCTGAATGCTCATACAAAAAACAGACCCCTCTAACCTGAAACTCCTATGTCCTTCTGAAATTCTTGGTTAGGGTAACTGTAAGGCATCACATTTGCCTAGGGTTAGCCACTTATGCAGCCCAACTGAAATGAAACTAAAGCTGCATTTTTTGTTTTGAGAAGCTCATTTTTGGCTATCAGGGCTGATTTAAACAGACAGATAATAGAAAGACACGTAGGCAAGCTTAAAAAGTGAAAAAGAAATTTGCAAAAATGGGTTTCTGATTGGGTGAAATGCAAGCTAGCACGTCCGAAGGAAAATAAAACAATCTATAGATACTCAAATAGAGGAGTGAGCCCTGTGAGGCAGTAATGTCAAGTTGGACTGTGTTATAAATGATGGTGACCATCAGATTGGAAGAAACAATAGCAATTGAAGGAAACGAGAGCTGACTTTTCCAAGCAATCACAGCATAACTCCAGTGGTTGCTGTTAACTTCAGTATTAACCCATCAGTACCACAGTTAACTCTTGAGTTGAGGAAGTATTTCTGTGTCCCAGACATAAGTACGAGTTACATTGTCGCGGTCAGTTTTCTGATGATAGTTGGGACATAATGCTTACTGCTGGAGCTAATGAAGGATATTTTGCATGGTGTTGCTAGGTTAGGGAAGGAAGTCTTGTTACCTGATGCTGCTGCTGCACGATACTATGGGACAGCACAAGTGGTAGTCTGCCCCTGGTAGATACATTGGCTGCTGCTAATCTTTCACATCAATAAACTGTTGTGAATATTTGTAGTTAAGAATTTTTCATCCCATCTAAGTTAAGGAACCTACCCCAGCTGTCTGACTTAGTTGTTTAGTCTTTCTAGGCTCCTGTTGTACTGAAAGGAAAACCAGAGGCTTTTCTCAAAGCAGGAAAGAGCTCGAGATGTTTCCTCACACTATGGATGAACTCTTTCTGCTTATAAGAGAGGAACCATATGGAAACCAACCAGCTACGCTGATACCTTAGGTTGGGTGCTGTGAATAATGCTCTGTGCATGTAAGTCATTGAATATGTGACTTATTTCAGCATTGGGAACATCAGGCAAGTTGGTGCTAACGACAGGATGGAACAAAGGGTACTTTTGGGTAAAACTCTTGAGTGGTATCTCTTAGACTGGAGAACAGCATTCCTGGGGAAGCAGTGGAAACAGTATTGTTTAAGACATTTAAAATTGGACAGGAGAAAATATATTGTAATAATCAGTCCTGTGCTGGTATTTAGATCAGGTCTTGTCTTGTGTGAATATTAATAGGAAGTGTCTGTCTGAATTAACTGCCATTATTCAGTGTGCGTTACCAGCTAACTTTGGCTTGCAACTTTCCCCCACATCTGTACTCACACTTAAAGGACAGCCTGAGTAATGTTTGGCACCTTTGCCTTTTCTCTTGGTGCCTCGAGTGTTGATTTTGTATTGCCTTGCTTAGGTTATATTCCTTCGGTGCTTCCACCAGACAGACCGTATAGTGCATAGAGATTTACAGGAAGCACGTGTAGTTTGTGGCAATGATAATAAAGTCTCCTGCTGTTTTCAAATCCCTGGGAAACTAAATCAAGTGTAGAGGTCTATTCGAAAAAGTGCAGCATGTGTGTAAGTCACTTTACCATTACCTGTGTGGGTCTGCCTTGTACTTGTTTGGTGTATTTGGCTGTCATATCGCTAAAGCCTGTCCTCAGGCTCAGGAGAGCAACTAAGACATTAAACACCTCAAATGGAGAAGCTGATGAAACAGCTTAAAATAACCTGAGCACCCATGCTCTGCTCGCCTCTTTTTCACTACCTCTGTATTGGTATTCCTCATAGGAACCCATACACCAAAATTCGTTCTGTTCTGGTGGCCCCCATCAGATAAATCTAGGTCTAGCCTGAATTATAAAAGCAGGAAGACTGGTTTCAGTTCCTGCATGATGCTGTGGTACTTAACGGAGCTCCGTTTTCTTGGTGTGTTTCTGTAGGTACGAAGCTTGTCTTCTTGACCTGGTCGAAGCTATGAGTCCGATATCTGCCCCAGGACACCTCTGCAGAGAGTCTTACGACAAGAACAACATGCACACACCTCATCGTCCAAGCCGCAGGCCGTCGTCTTGGTACCAGACCCCTCACAGCTCCAGAAGCAAAGTAGATGAGCTAGAGGAGAGCCGGCTTCTTGAGGACATTTTCTTCATTTGACATGCCTCATTGGTCTACAGCCTTTCTGTAGAATTTTTAGGACCTTTCTATTGCTGATTTGTTTGTGTTAAAGTACCTTTTTTAAATTATTTGAGTGACAACTGCTTGTCTTCTCTCTTCTAAAACATGGCTAGTTAGCATCCAGTTCCATTTTGGTTTTAGTAATCATGGCGCAAGATCATTGTTGGGATAGACCAATCAGAAAGCGTTAACCTTTTTTTTTTTCCTAAATGTTTCATGTGCCAAGTAATCATTCTAAAATAGAATTTCTTTTTAATCTACAACATTTTCTAATAGATTGAAGCCACAGTTTTGCCAGCCTCATATCGGAAGTATATTTCATTATCGATTTTTAGCTCTAAAACAGTTTGCAAGAGCTGCCTAACAGTCAAGAACCACCACGTTCAAAGTAGATTATTTTCTAATTAAACAAGTCTGTTTAAAACCTGGCATATTATAAAGGTACAAGCACTTTACTACTTTTTTCAGTGATTTTATGATCTACTTTTTCCTTCAACATTCTGATATTTAACACGCTGGGTTTTTAGGGAGTATATCGTAAGCTCAACTATACAGTGTCTATAACATTAATAGACTATGTTGCAGGTTGATGTACTAGGCATCCATTTGAAATATATTCCTCTTTAAATCAGTGCTATTTGACAGAGTTTATGTGCTGGGTAACCTAACCCTGAAATAGCAGAACACAGTCAGACATTGTAGTGATCCAAAACCTATTTGATGTCCTTTTCAAAATGAAATACATAGTAGTGGCAGTATAAGAACAGTCTTAAGACGTTTTCACTAACTTGCACTATTTTGATCCTGTATCCAGGCTCCATTGTAAATAAGACAAATCAGTAATTATTTCCACTAGCGGCTTGCAATGCACATTTCCCTGCCGACTTTAATTATTCATGCTGTATCTATTTCAGTTTATTTAAATGCACTTCCATCTACTGCATGTACTTGGTTATTTAAAGAAATGTGCCGAATTGGTAAAAATGACTGCAGATTACAGGATTAATGGTCATTTTCTCCACAATGCAGTGTTCATATTTTATTGTAACAGTAGCCACCGGCATGTGTTCCTAGAAATATGAGGCTAAAATACTCATTTTGCACAGTAAAATTGCAGCGAAGGAAAGGTAGAATTGAGCCAGTACAGGCAAGTTCTAGGCCATTTGCTCCCAAACACCACTTCGTGGGCCAGTACAGCTTTTCTGACAGTCTCTTTAGGCAACCCTGCTTATCTTAATGGCAGCGAGTTGCTGTACTGATCCTTGGGGTATCGCTGCTGCCTGCCTCCCACGTGCTTGCTCCTCTGCAACGTTTGGTGCTCTGCGAGGAGCGAGCAAGACTCGGCAATGATGCCCGCGGTGCGTCTCTGGTGAGAGCATCAGTGCAGGATGTCTGGCACGCGCCCCTGGCAGCACCGTGCTCTTATAGCAATGGAACAAAAGGAGAATGAAGGGGAAGATGAACCTCAGGTTGCTCTGAGCTGTTTCATTCAGACCCAGTCTTAATCACAAATTAGGTGGTGTCCTTCTCTTGTGTCCCAGCTGGATTTTAAAAGCTGCTTGGAGGAGTTTAAAGTGAGGCAGCATTACTGGACCAGAAAATCACTACTGTGGAAAGGCCCTGCTTGGTCTGTCCTGCTGTCAGTGAAGTATTACAGTTCTTTCCAGTGTGTCCATCCGCTGTTGAATGTCCCTCTTGTTTTACTCCCTGAGCCTGCAAAGGGACAGGTTCCTGCTTAAAGCCCCAAAGATGCATTCTGTGCCCTGAGCCAAGTATAGGGCACAGGTGGGGAAATAGGTTTTCGCATTCTGCTGGCTCAATATTCTGCTTCTTTAAGAGGGCAGGGAGTGGGAAGGGAAAAAAGAGAAAAATGTACAAGGAGCAGCAGGAAAACTGAAAAACCGTGAAAAAAAGACCATCATATAGATCTTAGGGTTTTGAGTTGAGTTTTGGTGTGTTTTAGTTTTGTTGGGAGGTGTTTTTTTGTTAAGGTTTGGCATTTATAAAGAAACAGTTCTCTGATTTCAGTCCAATTGCTTCTCTTCTCTTTTTCCGGGTTGACTGAAACTTTAATTGCCTTTTCTAATAAGTGCTAACTGACCTTTTGAAACAGCAAAAAATACATGTATATCTCTTGAAAGGTGCCTTTGTGTACCCAGTTGAGAACACTACGTGAGAGCATTCTGTTCTTTGGTTCTTGTGGTGCCAATATTTAACTGCTTTAGGAGTCTTTATGATCCATTTTGTTCGTTAACAATTCTAATTCTGATGGTGACTTTTGACTTGAATCTATATTTTGGTAGTAGCTCTTTTTAAAAGGACATTGTCAGGGTTGTGGGCTCTGTGCTCAAGGTGCTGTCCGTCAGTCAGAGCTACATGGGAGGCATACCTTTATGAAGCCAAGAATTGTAGAATTAAGGTGGTTGAAATGTCTGATGGGTGAAGACCTGCCTGTTTTAACTGTCTGTGAGATGTGGACGAAGAAACAAAAGCTATTAATTTGGTAGACCCTGTGAAAAATCATTTTTTATAATGCTGGCTCTTGCTCTAGTTATCAGCAGTACATTAGGAATAGTGTTTAGCAGTCAGTGCAAGCAAAGATATTTTGCCATGAGGCACTACAAAGTTGAAGTTATTAAAACATTTATAGCCTTAGAAAAAAAAAATCAATGATTGTCAAATAGGAAAGGACGAAATCAGTAGCTGGGACTGGGAGGGGAATTGTTTTCCGTCTGCTAAAACAGTAGAGGAAATGCAAAAATTAAACTAGCAAAAGCAATCACTTGACAGTGTCCTTTTAGGTTTAAGCTCCTATATTAGGAAGCTGCCGCTGGGGAGTTAGTCCAGCCATAGATTGTTTGTCCAGAGTGTTCCCAGTTAATATGCTTCAGCTACACATCAGCCTGTGTTTTACATGAGGCTTTGTGGAGTAACATGACTTCTACTAAGGCTCCCACCCGTGCCTTCACTTTGTGTTCTTCCCGAGTGGCTCGTACACAGTCACTTGCCGAGTGTTTGTGTAGTCATTGTGTTTGTGCACCTTGCACCTGTAGCAATCACACCCTTTCCACTTCTAGCCTCTCCAGTCTCACTGTTGAATCCCATTTTGAGCGTATATTTATATGTGTACGTGAAGTCTTAATCTAATAAATTATCTAGGGGGTTAATTTAATCTTCCAGATTTTTTTATTTGCTTTTTCTTCTGGTTTGTTTTGTCCAGCTCGGTGTCAATTCTTTTGTTGACAATATGTTCCAGTTTCCACACCATATATTGTGAATCTCCAGTTTGCTAGGATAGACAAGGAACTCATTTTAAGCGTTCTCTTCCTGTCCAGGACATAGGTTTTGTTGTGAGAAGGAGCAAGACCTCTTTTGGAGCATTAAGGAACAGAGAAGTCTCAGAATACAAAAGAGAAGGGGAGAGCCAGCACCATGCTTTGGGGCAAAAAGGTGGAATTAAAGAGTAAGGAAGAAAGGATGAAGGTAAAGACGAGAAAGCACAAGGATGCAAGGCAGACAACTGTACCAAAGGATGACAGACTGTACCAAAAGTTGAGTGGAGCTGAGCCAGAAGGTAGAGACGAGTTGCTAAAACATAGTAAGTTGATGAAGGCAAATTTTGTGCTTATACCCTGGAGGGAATAATGTCTTCAAGCACTGGTTCCCAGAAGAGGCTTATGACTGCCCACTCCTTTTCCAAATCATGTTCTTGCATTTGGGGGGCTACTGTCCAAGGGATACCTGGTAAATCAGGGAAAGAAGGAAATGACCTAACTTTAACTGCTGCCCTTTAGAGTAGCTGGACAGGGAGGCCAGAGCACAAGGGTGGTAATAGGGTGGAACCCAGGTATAACCCAGGCATGGACTGAATTTAATTGCTAGCAAGGAAAGGTGGTGTAGACTTACAAGAATGTGAAACTGGATATAGCAAGGATCTGAATAAGGAGAAACAAGCAAAACAAAATTTGCGGTGATCCAATGAGCTGTGGAGGTTTGGTGTTAAGGAAGGAGAGGAAAGGGCTTAGCTCTGCTTGAGAGAGATTGAGCCTGAGATATCTAAAAGATACCCCTTGAAGCGCACATGAGCTCGGGGTTAAACTAAAAGTTGCAGCAGAGATTTTCTGAAATATGACCTCAAGGCAGTGTTTGAATTTGTAGCATCTGAGGGGGAGGGAGCACAGCCTGCTTAGTTAGAAACCTCCTTTTTCACTGTTACTAAATGTATGAAATTGTGTGCTAATTAGTGTATGATTTATAAATTTACATAACTGCATGCTACATAAGACAACACAGAATATTGAATGAGGTGATTTAAACCGGCAGAAACAGAGAAGTCTGCTCTGACTGGGTGGCGCTTCTCTGGAAATTGCCTCTCCTGATCCATAGCTACTCCCTGCATTTCTTGAAGGTTCACCTGCTCACAACAACAATAAATGTTTTACAGTATTGTGGCTCCACGTAGCTGTCAGAGAACAGGCTACCTTGAACATCTTGGGCATGGTAGTGTAGCAGAGCTTTCACCGTGATCCTTGGAGAAGGTGTTGGGAAGCAGAAGTCAGCTGAAAAACATCAAGAAACCCAACTTGGTCTGGTCAGTGTTGGTGCTTGACGACTCCTGCAGTTGTTCACAGAGGATGCTACTGTGTCCCAACTGCAGCAAGAGGATGGGGACGTGGGGGAACTGAATTGGATTCCCAGCTCTGGGGAAACCACTTGTCTCGCTCCGCAGCTTCGTTTGGGTTCTGCTCAGAGAGGCTGTGGCTTATATTAGTGCCCGCTGCAGAAGGTGCTGGACATATCCACCAGCAGTTTGTCTGAACTGTAAGCTGTTACAGCAGAATCGTATTGGCCAGTCATTCCCATCTAACAGAAGCTGAAGCTCTTACACGTACTTTGAGGCTCGAAGGGGTGATTTCAGGCACTGGGAAACTAAACTGGAGAAACTCGGATGTCACTGACAGGTGAGGCCCTGATGTACACGAGGTTAGAGAAGCCCAGAGGGTCTCAGCAGACAAACCAATCCACAAGCTGCAATAAGAGCCATAAATTCCTAGTTTCCTTAATTTAGGAGTCATTCGGAGTATGTGAAAAGACCCCTTTAGTCTCTCATAGCACTCAATAACCAGTCTTAAAGTGTAAGCTCATTCTTTCTGGTATCCTGTCTGCAGACAGGAAGATAGTGAAAAATTGGAAAAAATTCTCTTTCCTGGTTGGTTACTGGCAACTACCTTGAAATCTTGAAGTGTCGATTTGATTAAAGCCATTGTCCAAACACTATGTCGAGTGTTGTGAGCATTAAGGACAATGTGGAAACTCTTCTTCTCTGCTAGACCTGGTAAGGAAGGAAAGGACAAGATGAGTTCACAAACACAAAATCTTGTTCTTTCTCAAGTTAAAGTTGACTGCAAGGCGGTGGCATTGAAATTTTAAAAGCACCTTTTCAAAATCTTCCATTATTTAATTATCCTTGCTGCCACAAAACTGCCTTATTTTGAGATTGAGTTTGTCTAACTTTAATTTCCAGCTGCTGGACTTTAGTTGTACGTTCGGAAGCGAGACTTCAAAGTTCCCCTGTTGTCAGAAAGTGAGTACCCGACACGCAGTGATAAACTCCCGGTTCAGCCTTCTCTTTGATGAGGAGGAGTCTCTTATGCCCTGTGTCCTAATGGCTGTTTTCCAGCCCCTGAATGATTTGGGGGGGGGCTGTTTTTGAACTGTCTCCAGCATTTAAGTATCTTGAAGGGTTTACACAAGAGCAGGTGCTGTTGGCTGTGAATGATGACAGTGTGGCCTTGTCTGCAGAGTATTTCCCTTTTGACGCTTTGAGAAGCCTTGTCTGGAGGTGTTGGGCTGGGTACCTGGTCTCATTGCTCTGTTTCTTGGAAGCAGAAAGCCTGTGAGTGAAAGCAGGAGACCTTGTTAAATTTAGAAGAGCTGGGGAGGAAGAAAATGTGAAGTAGAAATATCAGGCAGACAAAAAAAAAAAAAAAAAACCAAAAAAGATTGCAGGTTTCAATTTGGGATGGAGCATGAACCGGGAGGTGCAGTGTCTGTGAACTCAGCCTCCTTGGAAACAACCTGAAAGACACATGCTTGGTGGGGTGGGGGAGACCCAGACAGCAGAAACCCTCAGAAGGGGAAGAGTGAGCAAAGCATGAGACAAAGATACCTGATAGCAACAAAAACAGACGAGAAGACTTTTGAGCTGCAGGTGAGGAGACGATGACATCTCCAAATTGCAGAGGAAATGGGTCCTTGTCAGTGGGTCTGGTGTCCCTCTATTTGCACTAGTGCCTTCAGCACAGGGATCTCATTACCAGAGTTTACTGGCAGATTGGAGGGATTTCAGTAAGGAGTAATAAAAATGATCAGGGACTGCAAGAATTGACATAATGAGGAAACAAGATGAGAAGAGTCAGATATTTATAGCTTGGGTGAGAGAGACAATTAAAAGGTGGGGTGGGAGATGGACTGGATGACCTGAAACCGTCGTCTGTATCTAATAACTTCTCGTCGTCTGCTGTACGGAGGACTTGAATTTACTAAGGCTGTCAATCTGACCCTTAACAGCCCTAACTTCCCATGTTGAAAAGCTCAGGTGGGTGTACTCTGTCTGTATTGACACTGTCAGAATGTCACTGGTACTGTACTTTGTTTAAAAAAATAGTCATCAGCCATGTTGTGGAAAAAAATGACACACTGACAGTAAAGGGAAAAAAATTAGACCTTCATAAAATAAAAGCCGTTGAAGACCTTCCTGCGAACAGGGCTGATTGGGAAGGGCTCCCGGGTTGTTCAGCTGGTGATGCTGAGCACTTCTTGCTGCCTGACCGGTGACCTGTCCCAGTGGGAAGGTCCACGCAAAGGGTGCAAGCGTGAGCCTTTTTCTGTGCAAGGCAGGTGCCGCTTGCCCGTACGCACAGATGTGCACAAGCTGTTGTCCCCGAGAGCTGCTGAGCTCCACAGACGGCTCGTGGGGTGAGCTCTGTGCCAGCCAAAACCCTGCCGGTCCCACTGATGGCTCCGGCCACGTGTAGGGTTTGACTTCCCTTCCTACTGCCCCTACGCAAGGGGGTCCAGCCCTGGGGACGGGCAGGCTCTTCTCTTGACGTGTCCCGACTCGCGGCCTCACCCGTGGGGATCCCTGCACCGGGGTGTGGGTTGGTGTTCGTGCATATAGTTTTTTCATGCAGATAGTCGCCCTATAGTTTTGCACAAACCCACTAAATATGTATTTTGACACATATCCTACCAAACACGAGCAGCCATTGCATTCATTCTTCTTTTTTTTTTTTTTTTTGCTGAGTTGGAGACCCCTGAGACGAGGGAAGGTGGGATGCTGGCCCGTCTGAAGAATTACACAGCAGCCATGCGGTGAGGGTTATTTAAAACCTTGACTAAGATCACGGCTGTCTCGCGCGGTCCCCTGCGCTGCCGAGGAGAGAACCTGGGCTTTACTCCGGACTAGAGAGACCGCGGCAGACTTGGAGGCAGCCAAGGTGGAGGCACCTCCGCTCCTGGCTTTGCAGTCAAATTAAAACACCGCTACCGAAAGCAACGGGGCCACGCACGTTAGAGGCACTTTGGGGAGATATCAGAGCGGCGTTTGTTGAGTCTGATGGCGGAGTGGCCGCTCTGTTTTAATGATACCTGTGTGCAAAGGCCACAGCTGCTTTCATCCATTTCGCATTAGTCTGACTTTCACAGAACAGACATAGCCTAGGGTGGTGGAAGGGAGAGAAAGGTGACCAAAAAAAAAAAAAAAAGCCCTTCTTTTCACTACTTTTTCCATCCTTCTGAGCTGCGACACCAGGCTCTGGCTGAGCAACAGTACTATTATCCAACATACTGTTGATTTAAGCCTCTTGGATTTATATAACTTTGGAAATGGTAAACTATATTAATTTGCTGTGTTTTCAAGGGAAAGTTATTTATTGAGAGACATTTTTAACTCAAGTGCCAGGAGCCTTAAATCATTATAATAAATTCATGCTATTCAGGGTTTCTTACATTGTAATAAATTTGTTTTAAACATGAATGAGGAGATCCATGATTTCTTTAATATACTGTTATGTATTTCCTTTCAAAATGACACAGCTCACTATATCAAGTGGGAGAATAATAGTGAGAGATTTACAGTACTTAAGAATAACACAGCCTGGGAATGCGCCATGTGAACCAACACCGGGCAGGGGGCTGGCGAGCGCGGGGCGCCCACCGCTGCTGCCGGTGGCACGGCCGAGAGTTAAACCAGAGACAACTGCTCAGGATCAGCGAGCAAAAACGATGGCTGGGCGGAAAGCTCCCTGCAGGGTGGGAATCGCAGTGTAGACCTACAGCCGCCTCCGTGATGTGCAGTCGGAACACCCGAAAGGTGACGCGGACCATCTGGCGTGACCTGCCTGCGAATCGCTGCCTGGCCGGAGCAGGACCTGAGCCAGAGGTTTGCTTCCCAGCCTGGGGTCACCCTCCCCTTCCTGACGTCAAGCACCCCACGCGGCCTTTTCCCAGGTACCTCATCCATCCTGGCTACGACGTGTGCGGGGAACAGATGCCTCAGTGGCCACCAGCGTCCCTGAAGTGTGGCGAGGAGGTGCCAGGTGAGGACTCAGATAAATTTTGGTCTCCATTGTTAATCCTTGACCCCTCATTAAACCTCTACTGGCTCTGTTACTTGCTTTTATGCACGTGGACAACTGTGAATGCTAGACGGTAAAACCCGTAGCTGGCTTTACATCATGTCCTCCTGGCTTCATGGAGGTCCTTATGGGCAGGTGGGGGAGGAGCGCGGCACGGGGACAGCCTTGGTGACGCCAGTGTGCTTGTGGCTTTCTTGGAAAGCGGAGCCCCTCTGCACTGTGTAAACACCTTCTGAGCACTTATGTCCCAGCCTGCTTCACGTCTTCACCGAGTGCTGCAGGAACGAGGTCTCATGTTTGTGGTGATCTTGGGATCACGGTTGAGTGGGGCAAAGTACAGCGGTGACCAAAACAGCACAGGCCAATTTGTTCCCTAGTATATAATGAGAGCCATTACCAGCCTGAGATACCCAAAACCCTTCATTCCAGCTCCCCAGTGCGCACCCTGGCTGTAGAGAAATGAGGTGTTGTGCAGAGCCATCCTGCCGAGATGTGAAAATCTGCCCCCAAGGACGCCCATGCACAGAGACAGGAGCACTTCCCTGGCTCTCAAGAGTTAATGGGTCTTCGGTAGATGTGTCGGCAGCAGAGGGTCACTGAATGCTGGTGGTTCTCCAGTGAGGGGGGATGGCCCTGCCTGGCTGCAGGTGGGATGTAGGACACCTGAGGACCTCAGCTGCCCGGGGACGGGGCTGGCAGTGCCCTGAGGATGGTGGTGGGCTCCCCGCATCATGAAGCTGGCTCAGGAGAGGGGAGGAGAGGACGGGAGAGGGCCCCGCCTGCTCGCAGAAGTGATGGCAGGACCTCATCTGTCAGCGCAGAAAAATGTCTGGCCAATAAACTTGCCAAACGTCCCTAATAAAGGGCTGGATGTGTTATCATGTAGAATGGTTTTATAGGGGACGGCCATAAAACGTGCACATTGCCCTTTAAAATGCCAGGACGAGGATTGATTCCAGCAGGGCGGAGGGAGAGGAGGAGGGGGAAGGAGGCTAATTGGAAAAGGGGGATAAATCCAGGGTCTCGTTTCTCTGCCAGAGGTCCCCAGGGTGTCAGGGAGCAGCGACAACGCATGAGTCACTGCGGGGCTCACCAGGGCTCACGGGCTGTGCCTGGATCTGGGCTTCTCTGCTCTGTCCCTGGGCAACGCTGAGGGCCCTTTCTGGTGTCTGTTTCTGCTGTTGTCTCAGTCCCACTCTTGCACCTCATACTCAGCCCAAGCAAAGCTGTGGCGGTACCTCCATCAGCCTCTCTGCTGGTTCTTCCTCATTTGTGCTTCTCCTTCCAGGCTTGTTGCCTCCTCCTTGCCAATCCCTGTAGATGCGTCCTGCCTGCCCAGCGGCCCCATCACCAGCTTGTCTCTCCTTCTCCTGACTTGTGACTGCACCGCCATGGTCCCTGTCTGTGGAAGTCCACCACTACTAAGAGATGAACCACAGAGGTTTGGGCAGCAGTTTTGGGTCCCCTGCTCCACGGACGGGGGACAGCCCGTCCTGGGGATACAGGTGTCTGTGTGCGGTCTGGGCTCTGCGTGGATAAACAGGAGAGGGGGAGCTGGAGGAAGGTCCAGGCTGTGTTTAGTAATGATCAATAAATATATTGTACTCTGGCTCACTTTCTTGTGGAAAACAGGCAGTGATTTCACTAAGTAATTGTAGACAGTCTTGTGGAACTACAAGACCATTTATTCTGCTGGACAATTGCTGCACAACAGGACCACGTGTGACCCAGTGCCTGGCGTTTATCTACAGCTGAGGCTCACTGGCTGCTTCTGACTTTTCATTTTCTTGTTTTAATTCCCCTGAACAGAGATACTGGGCAACCAAACCCCCATGAGATCTGGTAGAGGGAGAAATAAACAAAAAACTTCGGAAAGTCACTGAAGGTGTTGCGGAGTTGGCCGCTGGGTGGGAAGTGGGCAGGTATTGGAGAGACGGAAAAAGAAAGAGCCAGGAAAAGTCAGATTTTCATTGGCAAGGACTGGTTCAAAAATGTTTGTCAGTGTGCATTTGTTGATATGTGCCAGATCTCACTTGTCTGCCTACTCTGTGCGTGTGGCACTGCCGAATTTCAAATTTTCAGTCCCCATTGGAGCTGATGGTGGCACCTGTGGGAGGGAGGGGAGTGCCAGCAGCATGCCTGAGTTTGCGGTGGGCTCTGAAAATGCTCTTTGGCCACCCTTGGTGACCAAACACAGGAAAAACTGGAATGCCTGTTTGCTTCCATCAGGCATACAAAAAATTAACACTTTTCCCATCAAAGTTAGAGGGGAGTCAATATATTATGGTATGGACTCATGTTGACCAACGTGACTAGTGGATGCGGTGTATAGTGAATTTGGGTGAGAGGATAAGTTTTTGCTATTTAACTGATTCTTCTGGAAAGCAGCAGAGAGATGATGTGAAATGCAGCCAAAGCTGATGAGTCTCATCTGACTTTCCCATAGTGCGGCCCCACTTAATGCGAAAGCAAGTTAGGTTTTTTTCAGCTGAGGACCATCAGGTCTGACACAGTTCTCCAAACTAAGAGGTGCTCAGGTCCGGGTTTTTCAGTCCTGTTGTACAATTGTGAAGTTCAGAGCAACATCCAGGCTCCCAGCCTGAGACATATCTCTAAGGTCTGGATTTGCTTCTTTGCTACCTTTTGGCTCAGGCCCATCTCTGCTATACCCACCACAGTGAAATTTGCATTGAACACAGTTTTAGTTCTGGATTTGTAATTAAATTTAAGGGCTGGTAAATTTTGCTATGAACATTTTTCTGGCTCCCTTCCTAAGCATTTGGTCTATTCAACTAGTACTTAGTGTTTTGCAGATGCTGTTTTATGTTATATTGCCAACCACAAGTATGAAAAAAACGTGTGATTTAGAAAAATACTAATACATTGAGGTCAAAGCCTTTTTTTTTTTTCAATGTTTGTTAAAGCTGTAAACTTATGGGGCAGGTGGGAATATCTCCCTACCGCTTAACTCCAAGAGCTGTGACCTTTCCACTTCATCGTAAAGCTTACGATCAAACCATGAACATGACAGTACTGCCTGTAATTGCTCTCTGAATTAAAACATTTCCTCCAACATCCAGAAATAAGGAAAACGAAATATTCAGGTAGGGTTTAGTAGCTCGCTTTGAAAGTATTTCATCTCATGCTAAATATCAAGCTGTGTAGTGATGCCTGGGCCCTTGTCTGCTTTGAGACCCATGGGAGAATTAAGTCAAATGCACTTTTAAACGGGATTAATTAAACTGCAACAGGACCCTGTTTCAGTACTCAGAATTAAGATAAATTGAAGTAAGACCCCTTTAATTTACATTTTAGGGAATGAACCGAAAGAGATGAGAGAGCTCTGTGACATCAAATGAGGGTGTCCAAGGAGCTGCTGGTGTGGTCTGACTAATCCGTTTTGCTTCATACCTTATTTAGTTCAGACTGAATGACCTAATGTACACAAGTCCTGAGACTGTTGAGACTGGCTGGGAGGGCAGCAGGGATATCAGCCTTCCCACCTGTTT